>NW_026057582.1:43593645-43651033 GCF_023721935.1 Panthera uncia | reverse complement strand
GAGAGAGAGAGAGAGAGAGAGAGAGAGAGAGAGAGAAACAGAGACAGAGAGAGAATCCCAAACAGGCTCCACACTCAGTGCAGAGCCTGACACCGGGCTCAATCCTACAACCCTGGGGTCATGATCTGAGCCAAAATCAAGAGTTGGATGCTCAACCAACTGAGCCACCCAGGCTCTCCAAAGTGGAACTATTTAAATGCACACATGCATGGATACAGAACCAGTCATCATTCCCTTTATGAGGTCTCACTCCTATCCTGTTCAAATCAATGTCTCTCTAGGAATGCTATTAGCTTCTATTCCTCAAATGTCCAAATTTTTCTCATTCATCGAGGCCCCCCTCCATAAATGATCCACAGACCTCTTGCTCTTCAGAGGCCCATGGCACTGTGGGTATGTCACCTATGGCACACGGCTTAGTTCCTTATACCAGATCCAACCAAAGCTTTGCTGTCCTCTGACTAAAATATAAGCATCCAATACGTGTTTTACACGTCCTCTGAGGCCCACTGAACCTAGGTATTTCACTGTAGCCATAAAGTTTCTTGCAGTTTTACTTCTCCTTAGGTGCACATTCTCTTTACCATTCTTGCTCAGTGTGGATGTTCTAATGTTTAAGTCTTTCTGGTTCCATCACACTAATTTTCCAGCACACTCATTCATTTTCATGATCTCTACTGAGTTCTTTGCCAAGTGCTCAACCGAATGTTTGGCCATATGGTGGTCAGACGTTTTAAAAAGTTTAGAACTTAATACCAAGATCCTCCACAGGTGGCAGGAAATCATCAGTCACCTAATCTGCACTAGTGCAGACTCAGCGCTCAAGAGTTTCACTTGTCCTTCTCTCCATGCCATCTCCTCTAAACATAAAAGCACTTCGATGCTCTGTCATCTACTCTTGGTTGTTTGGATAAGGAAGTCTGTAGCACTGATCAACTCAACCTTCATTCAAGGTTCATATATATATATATATATATATATATATATATGTGTGTGTGTGTGTGTGTGTGTGTCTGTATATATATATGTGTGTATATATATATGTGTGTGCGTATATATATATATATATATATAATGTATTATTCTGTATCATGACACATAAAATCAAAAGATTCCAGAGAAATATTCATCAGGCTCTATAGTTTAGAACATATAACCTTTTATGAATATTTGTGATATTTCAACAACAAAGTTAAAAAAAATATACTATCTACTGGGTAGCAAGCTCTTAATCTGTGAACTTGAGACCATGCATAGTTTCTGGAATCCATTAACTTTCTTAAAATTGTTTGCAAAATTTTCTGAGTCTCATCTGTGGTTCCCAACCCTGGTAGGTCAGCAGTACCACCCAGAGCAGGGCTACTCAAGAGTGCGGCCTATGGATCTGGGCCCATCAGTAAACTTCTACCAGCCAGACAAGAGAAGTACAGAAATACAGAGTAAGTTTAGCCTACAGATACTGCCTATCTCACGTGGCAATATGCCAGTGCCATGATATCCAAGTGTCCAATCATGCTTCCAGTATTTTATTGTTTTATAAAAGTACTGGTGTCAGTTTATGACAGATTAGACACCACAGAGGAAAAAACTGGTCTTTTACTCCAGACAGTTTGTGAACCACTGACCCAGTCCCCACGCGTGAGATTTCAATTTCTCACGCCCAGGGTGGGCCCTAGGGCTCTCTCTCGACCTCACAAGGGTGGCTTCCTCACAAGCCTCACTCCGATGGCTTGCTAGGGAGAGAACCCACTGTTACAGGGCCCACTGCTTTTATTTAATGTTTTCCTTTTTAAAGCCCTTACTCCGACACGTGATGGAAAAATGTGACAGGCACACGTGGAAAAGTAAGACATGATCACAGTTAAAAGCGAAGACAATCTAACCAGAAAGCTTTGTTGCCTGTCAGCCCATGTTGAAGTTCTGAGTGTGATGTGCCACAGGGCTGAAAAGAATGGTAACTGGTATTCCTCTCCTCCCTCTTCACCCTCTCCTTCAACAGAATCCACACCAACCTCCTCATAATCCTTCTCGAGGGCCTCAGAAAACTCTCCTTCCTCCATGCCCTCACCCCTATACCAGTGAACAAAGGCATGCTGCGCCTACACCAGGCCAAACTCGTGGTCCAGGTGAACCCAGGCCTCCTGTTGCTCAGCGTACGCACAGCTTGCTGTACTGTGGCCACGTCTCCAGCAGGTACCACAGTAGGAGGCAGGCCCACTGCCTTTAGTACCAAATCTCTGTGGCGATTTTGTTTTGGGGAGTTAGGAATCTGTTAAAATCAGCTGATCAAAGTCAAACTCGCTCATTAGGGAAACGCACAAACTCAGTAACTCCAGCAATTTCAGGGGGCTCACAGATGCCTGGTGGCAAACCCCTGGTGTGAGCATCACGGAAGGGTGTGGAAAGAGGATGAACCAATGTTAAGTCACGAGTCTCTACACTGCTCCTGAACCAGAGCCTCTGGAGATGCATGTGGAGCTCAGTGGGTCACCAGCTGTCCACATGCTCAGCACCTCTTCACCAGGCTGCCTGCCATTCTAGCCTAGTAACCCTGTGAAACGCCACAGGAGCACCTTAGTAGGACATTTTCAAAGGAAGCTTTTACTCTGTTACATACCACTATAAAATACTTGCTTCTGAACGCAACGAGCAGACAAGAAAGGGATTCATGAGGTATGATGGTGACTCACTCTGAACTTTAAACACTGATTTTCAAAAATACATGTAATGTTTCTAAGGATACAAGATTTCTAAGAGGGCTCTCCTAAATTTTGACAACCATCTATGATAAAGTATGATATATGCAAATATAATGTAAGATTAATACAGATTAAAATGTGTATGAGACTCACTGATGGAGAAAAAGCCAATATTCTGTGCTTCTGGAATGAACTAATAATTATAACTGAGTACCAAGCTTCCTGTTAGCAAAGGCAAATGTAAAATACATATTCCTTAATTTTTTTAACTGAGAGAAGTAGTGTATTCAAAGTAGTTTTATACATACATATACATGTATATATATAACATCTCTTTGAAAAAATATATAAATATATTTATTTATTTAAAATCCTTACAGAAATGTTTTACAAGAGGAGGAAGGCAAGCAGGAAACCTTTCCAGGTTGCTATTGCCATCCCCCCTCCTCCTCTCTTTCTCTCTCTCTCTAGCTTATTAATCCAACAAAATTCCACACTGGTGCTTTATTAGGTCTAGAAGAAGAGGGGCAAATTACTTACTTATCTTCATTTCTTCATTTCCTTTACATATTGTTTGTTTTAGCTGTTCAATCCTCATCTTGCAGGACATTATTTTCCATCTCTTAAAAAAATATATATACAATAAATATCACAAATGTTGGTCTCTTATGATGAATATGATTATCTACCCAGGATCATTATTATTTTGAAGCATATCTTAGAAAACACAATGAAGAAAAGACCAATATAATTATACTTATTATAACTTTTGTAACTAACAATGGTGGATTACAAAACAGAAAAAAATGTCATTCTGTAGGAAATTAAGACAAAGAAATTCACATAGTTTTTTTAAATTTAAATCCAAGTTAGTTAACATATAGTGTAATAATGATTTCAGGAATAGAATTTAGTGATTCATCACTTACATATGACACCCAGTGCTCATCCCAACTGCCCTCCTTAATGCTCATCGCCCATTTAGTAGTCCATGCCCCCCCCCAAGACCCCACCAGCAACCCTCAGTTTGTTCTCTGTATTTAAGAGTCTCTTACGGTTTGCCTCCCTCTCTCACATAGTTCTTTTATGTGTTAATGAGGACAGAGAAAAATGGTGAAGGATATTCTCAGGATATTCTCTTAACCTGCTCAGTCCAATATATAGCTAGTGATCCCATGTGGCTATTTAAAAGTAATTTGGAATTACATAAAATAAAATTCAGTTCCTACTCAACACCACCCACATGTCAAATGTTCAACACCACGTGTGGCTACCATATTGGTGAGTATAGATACAGACAGACCACAGAAGATTCCACTACTATACTGCTTGAAACTCTTTATGCTATTCCCTGAGGAGACCATTAACATCACTGTATTATCTCACTAATACAATAAGCAACTATTACTTGCAAAATAATAAAAAACTCAATAAAAACAGAAGTTTTTTTCCCCTAAGGTAAATAAAAGATCCGTAAAAATGCAACCTGGCAGTCAGTTAAAAAAAATATGATTATCTGTTCTGTAAACGTGGATAATTCAAAGCTTAAAACAGCATTCAAATGTTTATGGTGTTTAACACTGGTCTTAATCCTGATGGTATAAGACGTAGAGCAGACTGCAGAGATAGTCCAGCTGGCGAAGTGCTAACCTCTCTGCTGGACAGACATTTGAAAACAGATTCATGGGGACTGATGGATGGATTGAGAGATGAAATAGCAATGAGATGTCTTCACTTTTATAGGGTATTAGTCTTTAAGAACCAGTACTGAAGTTTTTGATAGAAAACTAGAAAACAGTACAGGGAATTTAGAAACATGGAAATGGAAGGATTCTTTATAAATAGCCTTTAACGATCTTTTTCTATATGACGTACTTTGTTTCTATAACAGAGCATAAGAATTCACTTATATCACATATATTCTTCAAGTATTATTGAAAAATTATGAGTGGTGCTTATTGTGAAAAAAAGTAAACATCACAGAAGAGAAAAAATAAAATGATCGTTAGCTTGACTCCTTCCCATTCTTCAAGGGTAATCTCAAAGTTTAATACGTATCTTTTCAGATTTTTTTTACAGTATATTTGTATTTAAAACACATACACAGATGGAATCATACTTTACTCTAGCCTTTTTGTTTGCTCTTTCATTAAAGAATTTATCCTGGACATCATTCCGTATCAACACATATGGATTGATCACATTCTTTTTTAACAACTACATGGTATCCATTATTTATCTTATCCTGTCTGGTGAGCATTTAAGTTATTTATGGATTACTACCCATGCAGTAGTCAATCAGCTTCTCTATCCATTAATCCCTGTATTCACGCATTTGTTTTAGGAGGAAGATTGCTAAATACCACATGTGTAATAAAAAACAAAAAACAAAAACAAAACCCAAACCACCAACTTATCCTCCAAACAAATATGTCAATGTATATATTCTCACCAACACTGAATAAAAGTGTTATTAATCAAACTCCCTATTTTCATACGTTGTACTCATTTTGTCCCGGTTTATGTTCATTTTGCTCAGGGTCTCCAACACACAGAACTTTTAAACTTTTATGTAGTCTAAGTGTTTTCCTTTATGGCTTATAAAGGCCTGCTTATCTGCAGAGTACATAAATACTCTCCCATATTTTCTTTTAATATTTTTAGGAGTTTACTTTTCACATTTAATCAGCAATCCATGTAGGGAGTGTATATTTACAATGAGTAAGTTTTTTTTCAAAAAGGACAGTTTATGGTTCTTGTATTCCTATGTCAATACCAGACTTGATACTTATCCTTTATAATATGGCTCTAAAATTAACTGCCAATATTCGGTGTTTGGTATCTAGATAAAATATGTGAGGGCCCACACTACAAATATATTCAAATAGAAGACTGCCAAAAAATGATCAAAATACATTTAAATTCAAAAAGAATTTTTAAGCACTACCAACTTAAAAGCATGTAACCTCACATAGAAAGAGTATTCTTTAAATACTTCTTACAGCTTACCAACTGATCTGTTATCCATTTTCCTTCCATAGCTTTTAACACCCTGTACAGAGAAAAGACAATAATAAATTTTGTAAAGTTCTAAAATGTAAAATCGATGTGTTTTTAAAGTAACTTCTTCAAAATGGCTGGAAATACCAAAGCGGAACTTGGGCATTTAAAAATGTTTTCCAAATTCCCCATTCTCTAATTTTTTTCGTCACCTCCTTCTTTCTGTGCTTTAAAAAAAAAATTTTTTTTTAAGTTTATTTTGAGAGAGACAGAGAGAGTACAACTGGGGGAGGGGCAGAGAAAGAGGGAGAATCTCAAGCAGGCTCCAAGCTGTTAGCGCAGAGCCCATGTGGGGCTTGAACTCATGAAACTGTAAGATCATGACTGGAGCTGAAATCAAGAGTTCGGACGCTTAACTGACTGAGCCACCCAGGTGCCTCACTTTTTACACTTTTAATACTGCCCAGAACGTTTCTATAAACATTCATAGTAAATTTCCATAACAACCAGAGACTCTGTCCTCAGTCATAATCAATCATTTCCATCAGTCATAATTATTAATAACAGTTGCAAGAGTATTCATGATATAAAATGTGGATGTTCAGTTTCTAAAGAAACGGCACAACCTGACATCTGTACAAATCTGTTCTGTGGGGTGAAAGGTTCTATGGAAGAAACAGAAGTTCCTGTGATTAAGTTAGAGAAATGACTTAAATAAATCTAAGCAGGTTTCTGTCAGGTGGGGAGTCTCAGAAGATTTTATCTGCTTACAAATGTGTTCATCAGACCTGGGGTGCATCTGGAGGAAAGCGACTGGGTCAGTTTGGGACAGAAGATTCTACAAGACGATTCTCAAATCCAGAGAGTAGGAGATTCATCAGGGGTGCATGTTAATAACTCAGATTCCAGCGCCTTCCCCCACTCCACACCCAGTGAGTCAGAGTATCTGAGGATAGGATTCCAAGAATCTGCATTTTTAAGGTAGGAACATTAGCTAATGCATGTAGATGATATGCAGACCACAATTTGCAAAAACGCTGATCCTGAAGAAGAAAGATAAATGGAAGGGGTGATGCCCTATAGGACACTTATTTGCCTACTGTTCTGGACCCATTTGCCCCACATCAATTATTAGGGCCAGGGATTTGATTCATCCGTCTAGTCACTGAGTGCCTACTGTGTACCAGGCACTGGGTCTGATCCCAATATTTTCTAGGAACTTGATAATCTCTCCTATTTTGCTTCTTCCATTTGCACTGCTCTTCCATACTTTGAAATTGTATCCTTACTTCAGCAAGTTAGCAATCCATATATCTGCATACCACAGCACTGAATTAAACCACAGGGTGACAAGAGAACCTCCACACATGGAAAAACAAAAGGGAAACTCACTCTTTTTGAAATTCTTCTTGCTTGCTCTTAAGTTGGTTTAACCTTTCTTTCTTGTCTATAAACCTGTAAGAAAAAAATGTATTGTCTTATTTAAATGTTCATTCTTTAAATTTTTATTTTATTTTTATTTTTTATTTTAGAGACAGAGAGCTCACACACAGGGGAGGGAGGAGAGAGAGAGACGGAGAGAGAGAGACAGAGAGGGAGAGAGGGAGAGAGGGAGAGAGGGAGAGAGGGAGAGAGGGAGAGGGGGAGGGAGGGAGGGAGGGAGGGAGGGAGAGAGAGAGAGAATCCAGAGTAGGCTCCAAGCTCAGTGCAGAGATGGACACAGGGCTCGGTCTCATGACCCTGGGGATCATGACCTGAGCTGAAATCAAGAGTTGGATATTCAACCAAGTGAGCCACCAAGGCACCCCTTAAATATTCATTCTTTTCAGTTCAGTGAGATTTTGCAAACCCCTGAGAGCCAATCATTTCTGCAGAGTCATTTGGAGATGTCACAGTCCTGAAAGTAAGTACACATCTTTTCAGTCGGGTGCACACACAGCTGCTTATGCCATTTGCTCATTTCCAAACTAAGTTCAAATTCTCAGCTTTAAAATTCTTTCATGGGAAGGGCACCTGAGTGGCTCAGTCAGTTAAGCATCCAACTTGGGCTCAGGTCATGATTTCGAGGTTCTTGAGTTCGAGCCCCATATTGGGCTTGGGATTCTCTCTCTCTCTGCCCCTCTCCCACTTGTGCATGCAAAATAAGTAAGTCAACCTTAAAAATAAAGATAAATAGGGGTGCCTGGGTGGCTCAGTTGGTTAAGCGTCTGACTTTGGCTCAGGTCATGATCTCATGGTTGGTGGGTTCGAGCCCTGCATCGGGCTCTGTGCTGACAGCTTCAGATTCTATGTCTCCCTCTGCTCCTCGCCCACTTGTGCTCTGTCTCTCAAAAGATAAATGTTAAAAAAAAATTTTTTTAAATAAAGATAAATAAAATTCTTTCATGGGTTTAGGGGTGCCTGGCTGGCTCAGTCAGTAAAATTCTTTCACGGGTTTATAAAATATGTCTAGAAGCCCCACCCCAAAGGTTAAATTATCTTCTAAAACAGGCACATCAGAGCACTACAGTGAATGTGAATTCAAGGAAACTAAGGCTTCTAATATAAACATGATTTTAATTATTTAGCTTAATTCAATCCTGCTCTCACCTATAAATTGGTTCCTTATAATTTTTAAAGTATAACATTTTTCCCTTACTAATTTTATTGCCAGTCATTATGGGCTAACAAGTTACTTAGAACAAGTTATCAAAAGGAAGGGATATCACACGCAGTTCATTTTCTCTGTCAGTCTTCCACCCTTATCCTTATCATTTTCTTCCTGCTCCCTTATTTGGAGTTTAGTTTGCTCCCCCTCTTTTTTCTTTTCTTTTCTTTGCAGTTTAAGGTAGAAACTTAGATCAATTTACATCAATTTTAAGCCTCTCTTTTTAATATGACCATATAAAGTCATATTTAGTTAAACCCCCAAAGTTAAAGTATTTTTTAAAGTTTTTAAATTTACTTATTTTGAGAGGGGGAGGGAGGGAGAGGAAGAGAGGGGGAGGGGGAGGGGGAGGGGGGGGGGGAGAAAATGAATCCCAAGCAGGCTCTGCACTGTCAGCACGGAGCCCAGTGTGGGTCTCGAACTCATGAACCATGATATCATGCATGACCTGAGCTGAAACCAAGAGTTGGATGCTTAACCAACTGAATCACCCAGGCACCCTAACCCCCAAATTATTGATAGGGTATATTTTCATCATCATCTAGTTTGGAATTGCTAATTTTCCATAAATTCCCTCCTTGACCTGTAAGTTATTTAGAAGTATATTGCTTAATTTCCAGATATGTGAGCTTTTCTAGGTAACTTATTCTTGTTTTCTGTTATTTTGATGTGGTCACAGAATATACTCTATAAGATTTCAATCTTTTGATTTGAGAGGGTCTTATGGCCTTGTATCTGGTATGCCCTGGTAAAAAGTTCCCTGTGCACCAGAAAGAATATGTATCTATAGCTGTTGGATACAGTGTTCTATAAAGGTCAACCAGCTGAAGGTGACTAACAGTGTCATTCAGATCTTCTAGATCTGTGCTATTCACTAAGGTAGTCACCAGTCACATGTGCTACAGAATACCTAAAATGTGCCTTGCTGCATTATAAGGATCTGGGTTAAAAAAAAAAAAATCATAGGACTAACATCACACACCAATTTTTAAACAAGTTGACAGTGGCTATTCTCAAAGAAAAAAAAAAAAAACAATGATAATGCTATATGCTATAGTAAGTAACATAGTATGGAGTCCAAGATTAGGCTTTTGGCTGTCTCCCAAATTCCTAGCCTAAATGAAAACAACAGAATAGTAACAGCCCCAGAAATCTCTTTCCTTAAAATCATCCAGGTTAAAAGGAGTCTGAAATATCATTTCTACTTCAAAATGGAAGGGATTGATACACAATGGATAAAGACAATGTGGTAAATATACGTGATGAAGTATTATTCCCCTGTAAAAAAAGAGTAAGACCTTGCCTTTGGGGACAACATGGATAGACCTAGAGGGAATTATGCTAAGTGAAATAAGTCAGACACAGAAAGACAGATACCGTATGATTTCACTTATATGGAGAATCTAGAAAACAAAACAGACAAGAAAATACTTAAATACTGATTACTAACTGGTGGTTGCCAGAGGGGAGGTGGGTCGGGGTGGAGGGGCAAAATAAAGGGGATTAAGAGGGACAAACTTCCCATTATGAAATAAATAAGTCATGGAGATGAAAAGTACATAGTCAATAATGTAATAACATTGTATGGTGTGACAGATGGTGACTACACTTACAGCGATGAGCACTGAGTAATAAATAGAAGTGTCAAATCAGTATGTTGTACACCTGAGACTAATATAACATTGCATGTTAATTATACTTCAATTTTAAAAAGAGAAAAAAGTAGAAGGGATAAAAAATTCTAATTATGACCCTACCATTTAATAGTCACTGAAAATGTAAAATATATGTTAAGAAAGCAAATCAAGTAATTTTATACATTTGTATGACTAAATTAAAATCAAAAAAATTCAGTTCTTCAGTTGTACTAACCATATTTCAATAGCCACATACAGCTGCTGGCTAGCCTACTTGACGGGAAAGATACAAAACATCATCACAGAAAGTTGTACCAACAGCACTGCAATGGCGAGTAAGGTAGTAGTTACTACTAGACTTGAAACAGTACTAGAACACTCCAAAACCAGTATGGAATCTAGACAAACCCATAGATTGACCAGTTAATTTATCAGGCATTTAGTCTGTGTCTGCAACTTACAGCAAAGCATCTTCCAGAATATTAAGAAATCTAATTACATAGATTACTGTGTATTCTTGGACACATTATTGACATATGCTTCCATTTCCATGTATCAAAAATGAGAAACTAATGGTATTTACTTCTACCTCACTGAGGCTACGTGGTGATTCATGTCCTAATAACCTGAAGATGACAAATTTACAAGACTCATCAGACCAGGCAAACAAATGACTGACATGGAGGATGAAATCTTGCTTTTAGAGACTATAAAAGTTCTTCTTTCAGATCTGTTGTAAAAATGCCACTTGGCACTAAAACAAATTGGGAAGACAAACAACCGTGCCCAGCCTTATACTGAGCTGGTTCTCTTGGGCTTTGTTAAAAACAAACTTGAAATGTAAATATGCAGTTGCCAGCAGGAATAATAAACAAAAGATAACAATTCCTACTGTATCAAACACTTCTGAGTCATGTTATTCTTCAGGAAGGAAATTAAAAATAGGTGGTGTTAACAAAGCTAAACAGTGGAGTGGATGAGATCAAGGAATGTGGCCAGGTCAGCATTTCAACTGCTCATCTGCACACTCATCCGTTCTCTGCATTCTCCATCACACCACTGATGGAAAGATAAAAAAAAAATCCACTCCACAATTTTGTGCTCTCTCAATCTGGTTTCCAAGAGGTAGAAAGATTCATACAATCATCACACTCAACTAGATTTAAGGACACAGGTTTTACCAAAGAAGGGGGGAAGAAGGAAATGTTTTATGTACTGCCTTTCAAGGAGGGCTGATCACGTAAAATATCTGGTCTTTTTCCAGGTCAGAACATACACACTAATTTCAATCTTTAACAAACACACAGAATCTCACTGAATGGACATCCTATAGTTTATTTATATGAACTCCTACTGATGAACATGGGCATCATTTCTGAATTTTCACTCTTTATCAGTAATGTTATAAGTGAATATCCTAGTGCACAAACCTTTAAAAGCTTTTATTTCTCAGAAATTCCTATAAATAAAATAAACTGCTGGGTCAAATACTTACATGCTAAATTCTGGCAGTTGGCTTTAAATTTCCTCGCCATCATTTCATATAATTTACAACCCCACCAACAGGGAGTAACAGAACCTGTTTTATCTCACTCTCTCCAAAGACTGCACATTTCTTTTTAGTCTTTACTAAATTAATCGGCCTCCTACCCCTTCCCCCAAAGATAGTTCATAATTCATGTATTTGTCTTTCTTTATTTCACTATTAGAAATGTTGGAATGTCTTTTCCTTATTGACTACTTACTTCTCTTTTATTGTTCCCCTATGTCTTTTGTTCATTTTTCTAATAGCTTTTTTAAGGGCTATTAGGGAAATTAGCCATTTTTCTTTCCAACATCATGACATTATTTTTTCTCAATATGCTTTCTGCCTACTTATGTTTCTGCTTTAGAGAACTTTCCAAACTTTTACACAGATACATTTAGCAATTATTTTGATGTCGAATGACTCTAGTTTTGTGTTGTTTTCTGAAAGGAGTCTGCCAGTGAACCTGTACCAAGCACCAGGGCTTTTACAACACTATTTGTTATATTTTCTCTCCCAATTTAAAAATACCTTGTATATTATTTACCAAATTCCTCCAAAACTTGAGTTGTTTTTTTCCCTAAAAAAACACTTCCTTAAATGGACTTTGTCTCCTAAATTCTTCCATACTTTTGCAACTATGATCTTTTTCCCCCATTAACAAAGTACTCCCTTAAACTGACTTTCAAACAGTCCCCCTGCAACAGAGAGTGATGAGAATTAGGAGCCCGTGGTCACACAGCACCCGGGTGGTACCAGAGTGGGCACATGGCCCAGTTTGGGGCATTACGCCTGTCTGGGCTAACCTGGGGATGGGTTAGAGCCGGCCCTGCGAAGGGAAGGAAGGCATTAAAAGCAAAGGAAATGTTGCTGATTCACAAGGCAAAGAGCTACTTTATCCGCACCAACGCATCTCAACACAGCAGGTAGGATAACAGGGTTAGGAGTGTGCTGCTGCTGAGGCATCAGTCAAGAGTGTGAGCCCCGTCACTCCACGCTGTTCCAGGGCCACAGACCATCATGGGCGACTGAGTGGATCTATTCACAGGCTGGACTATTCACACAAACCTGCTTCATACCACAAGAAAACAGCACGAGGGCGTGTACTCTATCAGGGATCCATATTATTAATTCTGTTAATTCTAGGTGATAACATCCTCATAACACCCATAACTTAGAGTACTTACTATGTCCTAAGCATATCCTTTCCTAAAATAACTCTAATCCCTCCATCTGCCTGCCCAGTGCTTACCCTCATCCTAGAGATCTTTGTGCCTAACAATATGGCAACAGAAAAGTCTGAGAAATACTAATGAATTTTGAGAAAGGCAAATAATAATAACCTTTCAAATATGGAGTTGAGAGACTTAAAAAATATTAAACCCTTTGAACCAGCTATTGCAGTTCAAAGAAATAGATTAGAGATGAGATGAATATTTATGTTTGAAGGCACCAATCACAAAATCAGTCATAACAGCAAAAATTGAACACAATGTTAATGTTCAATAGGAGAATGATTTATTAAATGATACTATACTGCCATGCAGGACATTGTAACATTTTTGAGGACAAGACATGAGCATGTGTTTTAGGAGATGTTGGGGGGGGGGGGGGGGAGGCACAACACACTATGTACACATGGTATGATTCCAAATGAAAAAATGTATTAAGCACGCACGTGTGTGCACGCACGCGCGCGCGCGCGCACACACACACACGGCTGGAAGGAGATACAACAAATTATTAACAGAGATGTGGGAATACAGATAAAGTGTTTCTTTCTTTAGGTATTTCTGTACTTTATAAGTTTTCTACAATAATCACATGTACGTCTATAATCAGAAAAAAAAGATGCTAATCAAAATTTCTCATGCTCCTTCTTAGAGGATCACATACACCATAAAAATATATACATAAACCCCTAAAAGTACCTAAATTCTTAGGTCTCCTGAGACAGATTATAGTCCTTGGGTTCCTTAAATCTAAAAGGGGAAATGAGCATGAATAGCTTTTAGGTCACTGGTGGGGAAGACTCCCCATCTCTGATTTGGACATTAGGTTTGTTACAAGAATTAATAATTTCTGGCTCTAGAAATAAGGCAGTGAGGCTTCCCAGGCAAAAGTGAGAGAGTACAGCCTTTGCCTGGGAAAGAGAACACAGCAATCTCCCTTATACAAGTAGAGATGGTTGAAGAACTAAATACTTCTTCAATTAAAATACTAACCAGTAAGAATTACTAGTCACCAAATTTTTTTCCTTAAATTCTTTAGGCATACAAGGGTACGATGTTTACTGACAAATGTAATATGAAAAAAACAAAACAAAACAAAACAAGATGTGGTCCAGATCAGGATGGTTCTTTTGTTAGAATATGAGAAAATACAGTAAAAATATACTCCGCTAGTGGGAATGAAGGCGAAGTCATTAAAAGAAAATAGAAACGAAACCACTGTTTAGTTTCCTCACTTGTAAAATGGGAATAAAGCTTACCCTACTTGGTTGCAAGGATTAAATAAGATAAATGCGAACATAAGGTAGAACTTATTAGCGTGTAATACATGTTAGTTTCCCTTTTCTTCACTGCAATGAGTGATTTTGTACTTAATCTTACTAATGTATTAAAATAAACTACATATATAAAAATATAGTTCAGATCTGGAAGTGAGTTTAAAAATTAGCATAGCCCAGGAGTAAGATACAAATACTCTGAATTGCCTCATGTTGAAAATAGGTTAATAACTCATGGGTCTGCGGTAGGGAACAAACGAGATTATGTGAAAGCCTTTTATAAATTCTAAAAGGCATAACGAAAGAGCAGCCATTGACACTGACAGAAAACAGAAGTTGTATTTTTCTCAGCAGACCCACAGACGTTGGCACAAATACAATTAATAAGCTGCATGGGATGGGAGTTGAGACCCTTTCTGAAGGACATAAACAGCAGTAAGGTTGATAAACTCTTATCTAAAGATGGAGTGTTTAGCCACCCGTAGAGCTTTTGTTCTGCTAAGAAGGTATACAAACGTGGGTGCAGAAATGAATTCTCAAGACAGTAGATTCTTTTTTTTTTTAAGTTTATTTATTTATTTAGAGGGAGAGAGCGTGCATGCACGTGTGAGTGAGGGAGGAGCAGAGAGAGAGGAGAAAGAGAATCCCAAGCAGGCTCCATGCTGCCAGCGCAGAGCCCAACATGGGTTTCAATTTCACAACCATGAGATCATGACCTGAGAGAAACCAAGAGTCGGACACTTAACTGACTGAGCCACCCAGGTGCCCCCTTCAAGACAGATTTTTTTTTAATGTTTATTTATTTTTGAGAGAACACAAGTAGGGGAGGGGCAGAGAGAGGGGGACAGAGGATCCGAAGCAGGCTTTGCACTGACAAGAGAGAGCCCAATGCAGGGTTCAAACTCACAAACCGTGAGATCATGACCTGAGCTGAAGTCGGATGCTCAACCAACTGAGCCACCCAGGCGCCCCAAGACAGTACATTCTTATAGGCTACAATGATTGACAACCAAAAAGATCCTGGAGAGAGAACAGAAATATCTAAAGAATAATTTTTTTGATGTTGGGTGTGTCTTCCCCCTTGAAATTTTCAGTAACATCTAGGATTTTCTGCTCATCTTTTATCCCACCACTCTTTTTAGCACCCCTATTTGTTTCCTGGTAAAAGCACAACATATATTCTTAAAACTCATCAGTGACCATAATGCCACATCATTCCTGAAAACCTACTTATAAAAGCAATAGCCATATGCTTATAAATGTCTTTTTTGATCCAAGTTAAGATAACTGGTTCCTAAACCTACAGGCAGATTTTCTGGAGTGCTATGTTGTCTGTTGTACTCAGATTATGTTTCCCGTCCCATTCCTACACCTATCATAACCTGGTAACCAATTTCTTTCCAGTCTTGAGTGGAAAGATTACTTAACTTGTCAGTTATCTATTGGGTAACAGTATTATGTTTGCTGTCAAATTATGTACACCAGAAAATTATGTTCCCATAAAAAGCCCCATAATTTAAAAATGTTCACCAGTACAAGATCCAAAGAAGATTGTGTTGAGAGTACTGCTTAATATCATTCCTCTTCATCTCTTAAAGAAGCACACAAGCTGGGTGCCACGCCTGGGTGGCTCAGTTGGTGAAGCATCCGACTCTTGATTTCGGCTCAGGTCATGATCTCACGGTTTGTGGGACTGAACTCTGTGTCAAGATCTGTGCTGACAGTATGGAGCCTGCTCGGATATTCATTCTCTCTCTCTCTCTCTCTCTCTCTCTCTCTGTTCCTCCCTCCCTCACTCACTCTCTCTTTCAGAATAAATAAACTTAAAACAAACAAACAAAAAAAAGGAGCGCACAAGATAAAAGGCAGATGAAAATCAGAGAAAAAAGTGGATATTGTTTTAGGAATGGGACCAAGGTGGGGGGTGAGGAAAGGATAGCATTGGTGAGGATACCAAGATTTTAAGTCTTCCCACTGAACATTAACAGAAAAAGAATCATTCAGATATTTTTCAATCAATCTACCCGCCAAACTCATTTAGTCCACAGAGTTATACAAAGACACATGTTCCCTTCTTAGGAGTCAAAGGAACTAATTGTGGTGAGGTAGATTGTTCATTAATATCTAATTTTCTTTGAACTGCACAATTAAAACCTTTACAATTAGCTAGTCTATTAACAAAAACTGAAAAAACACATTTACAAGAATTTTGATATGCATTGTAATGTTCAAGATCTACGTACGCACAGCTAATTTGGCTAATTTGCTGAAAAGAAATCAGAGGTTAAACAAGTGTTTTTAAACTGTGCTGTAAGTGTCCATATTTTATTTCCAAGTGTTTTCCCACAGTTAGTGAGGGGCTTTTCATAAAGTAAAGGGGAAAAAAGTCTGAAGGCAAAGAAGACAAAAATGTTTTATAATACTGAAGACAGTGAAATATCTCACAATCAAGCTATGACCTGCACAATTGAAGGCTTGTTAGTAGTAAGTGTAAATCCTTGAGAGCAAGAGACCTTTCTCCTCTGTAACTTGCCAGGATATTTTATGGAGATAGCTGTATCCATTGAGAGCTCATTAAGAATGATTTGACTATTAGGACAGTGGTCCTGGGTCTTAAAAGATTCTTACATCGTACTAGATACAGGGCACTGTCCTGGGAACAAAGGAAAACAAAACAAAACAAAACAGTCCACTTGTTAAGGACCGCACAGTTGGGAAAAGGGAGAGATGGTGGGAGAAGCGAAGCTAGCTAGGCAGACCACTGCGGCAGTCCTGTTATCACTGAGCCCTAAAATGCCGTTTTTTATTTAAAAAAAAAAATGCCTTTTTTATCTCTAAATTTTGAATGGTTCTGGTATTTCTGCTTAGTCAGAAAAAGAAACCCACTATTACACACTCCTCTTCTGAAAATTCACTTTATTTTCAGATTTAGCAAGAAATTTCTACCTCCATTTTTAAAGTGGTATTACCTTTACCATTCTCTCAACAGTATGCCTACTACGTACTGCCCACTGCTGCTGCACAAAGCACTGGTGATCCGACTGAACAAAACCAGAATTCATGCCTTCATGGAACTACATTCTGGATGGAGATATCTTCCTCAAATAAACAACATTTTGTATCATGCTCAGCACCATGAAAGAACTGCATATTGCAACAGAAAAGAATGGGGAGAGACGGAAGTGCAAAATTACCTTAGTAAAGGACAGGGAAGGCCTTGCTGAGGAAGTGACGTTTTTAAGTAGGGACATGAAAGACAAAAGTGGCAATCAAGAGGAAAAGTGTTCAGGCACAAGGAGCATTAAGGGAAAAGGCCCAGTGGTGGAAAAAGTTTCATGTGTTTGAGGATTTGAGAGAAGGTCCCTGACTATGGAGAAGTATGAAGGAGCACGGCAGAAGTTTCTTTCCTGAGTGCTTAATATATGCTAGACATCACACTAAGTACTTTAATGCATGCCCTTACATGATCACTACCAAACCTATGAAGTTAGGGTCCCCTCCCCCTTTTCAAAATGAAATAAACAAGCATAGGAGATATTAAGAAACTTGTTCAAAATCACACAGCAAGTGGTAGAGTGTGGATTCGATTCAATGCAGCATGAATCCAAAGCCCACACTTTAACTCAAACTTACAGCCAAAGTTAGAAGATAAACAGTAGACAAATCAAGTGGAGCTTCAAATGCCACATTAAGGAGCTGAAATTTTATTTTAAATGCAGTGGAAAGCCACTGAGAAGTTTAAACAAAACTGTGACATTATCTGATTTACATTTCTACTGTGGCTGTTGTGTGTAGGAGTTGTATGTGTAAATGAAAGGAAACCAATAAGCAGTTGGGAGAGAAATGATGGCTGTCTGGACTAGAAGTAAACCAATTCAGGATCTATTTTGGAGCAGATAAAATAGCCTTGCCAATGATTTGGATACATGGAATAAGAAAAAAGGGAAAGTCTCAACTCCTAAGCTTCTGGATTTAGTAACAAATGGATCATGATGGGTAATCATGAAATGGTTTAGGATCAGACTAAGTTTAGGAAAAAGGGATAGTCATTCAATCATTCGACAAATCTTTATTAAGCTTCTATTATGTGAAGCAGACTACAAAACTGGTAAAGTTTCATCTTCACAGAGCTTCCATCACTGGGGTGGGGGTGGGGGGAAGGCAGGTAGACAAATTAATATATAAACCATTAAGATACTGCTAAGTGCTAAAGAAAACAACAAAGCGGGTTAAGTGGAAAAAGAGGTTACTATTTTAATTAAATGGTTAGAGTTTCTCCAATGTATGAGCAGAGCCCTAAAGGATACAAAGGAAGCAGGCTGAAGATTTCTTGGAGAAAAGAGTTCCTGGCAGTTTGAGTAAGACTGCAATGGCTCCGAGACAGGAGTGTTCTTGGTATGTTTGAGGACTGGCAACGTCAGGGTGGTATAGCAGATGAGGTTAAGTGAAAAATAGGAGATCAGAGAAGAAGAGACAGCATGGAACTTTTGTTAAGGACTTTGCCTTTTTTTTTTTTTTTTAATACTTTGGGTAAAACAGGAAACCCTTCCAAGATTGAAGATTTGAAGAATGGAAGAGAAATGTTACTCCAGCTGCAATATGTAGGAAATTACACTATAAGGGAGCAAGGGTGGAAAGCAGAAACTCAAGAGTCAATAATCCTCTGGCAGATCAGACCAGGAGCTAGTGAAAGGGTCAGTTTTAGACAGGTTTTTAAGAACAAATAGGATTTGTTGATGGGATTAGATATGGTGGCTTTGAGAGAAGTCAAGAAAGGCTGGCAGGGTTTTTTGACCTGTATCAAAAAAGAATGAGATGACCATTTACTGGGTTGGGATGAGCATGGGAGGAAGAACAGATTTATCATGGAAAACCATGAGTTCAGTCTGCCATATTAAGATGGAGATACTTATTACAAATTTAGAGACAGATGTTGAGTAGGCAGCTGTTTACTGGATTTCAGAGAGGTCTGGATTGGAGACACAAGTCTGGCAGTCTTTAGCATTCATGAGAATGTATCTGGGAAAAAGTATAGACAGAGAAGAGAGTCCAGAACTGAAGCCTTGATAAACTCCATCAGTTAGACATTTCCATCGCATGCCTTATAAGAAAGCAACTGGTTTCATTTTTAAAGCTATCACTTATTACACCAGCAGTTTCTAAAGTCATCAAGTGCATCAATGAGACATAGCAATGAACTAAAAAGATACACAAATCTCAAAAGAGAAACTCCATTTATTATCAGAGAAATACTAGGAGCTCAAAATATTTCCAAATATAGAGGTGGTACAATCCAGTGGTTAGGTGCACAATATATGGGTTCATGCTGCCTGGATTTTAATTCTGATTCTTATGCTCATTATCTGTGTGACCAAGGCAAGGCACTTACTGTGCAGCTTCCTCAAGAGTAAGTTGGAGGTAATAACATATTGGGCTGTTACAAATGAATTAATACCTGAACTTTCACACTCAAAAAGCTCTTACTATCAATGACACTAAATCACTGAAACAAACGTTGAGACCCTGCAGTTAATGAGACTAATTTTTCAATTATCTTAACCAGGGACTTGTAGCTCTGTGTTTAGATTTCAAAACAAGGCCAAAACATGTTCCTAAATTCAATTCTCTTAACTAAGGATTTGTGGCTCCCAGTCTGGATTTTTACAGAAGCCAAAACACATCGCCAAAAGCCTTAGCATCCTTGGAGGCATAGGGGGAAAGGGAGCAACTAGCTAGTCCTAATTATACATCAGAGTAAGCGTGTCTCATAACAAGGTCCAGCTGTGACACAGGGTATCACGGCCCCGAATCCTTCTTAACCAGTTATCTGATTCTCGTCTAGTGTCTCCTCTAGAGAATGAATGTGCTTTAGAACATAAAGATTAAACCAAGCTTTTGAATGGAAGTGCAGCAAAGTGCCGAGAATCCAACTCTATGGGAGCAATAGGGGAAGACTTATCCAGAGTCACCATCTATTCCTTTATCTTTAGTACCCAGGAGCACCGTGGGGTCTCTTCTCCCGTGGGTTACGGGGAAACCGCGACCTTCCTCATCTGGTCCCCACCCCCCGACCCTGACCCCTGGGAGCAAAGCGCCGGCGCAAAGCAGCTACTCACCCTCCCCATTCCCCTCCTCTCTCCGGGCCCCGGACCCGGGCCCCAGGCTCAAGCCTCACTATTCGCCGAGCGGGAGGAGACACTCGGGAAAGAAACAATAGAGCCGGGGCGGCTGCCGTACCTCTCCCGGTCGCGGCCGTCGAAGTAGACGAAATCGCCGTTCTGGACGCACTTGGCGCAGGTCAGCCGCCGGCGGGTGGTGTTGCACAGCGGACAACGCTCGACCGCCACGTACAGCCCCTCCGCGTCGTCCACGGAGTCCACCAGGTCCCGGGCGAGCGGCCGGGGCCCGCAGCCAGGAGCCTCCAGCGACCGGGCTCCCTTCCCACTGGGAGACGCCATGATGGCCTGAGAGCAGAGCCAGTCACGTGGGATTTTGTTTTCAACCAGGTGCATCCTGGGCGAGGAGGAGGGGCCTGGGGTGGTGCCGAGAGGGCGGGCGGGATCCCCGCGAGCCCCTCGCCCAGCCTCTCAGAGCTGTCCGCCAGGCCCGCTGGCGGGAGGCGCTGTTACTTTTCCTTACGGCTTGAGGGGCAGCGCGCCCCCAGCGGGGAGAATTGTGTTAGAGGGGCGGGTCAGCCAAACAAAATGTCATCATCCGCTCGATCGTGCCAGGGCTACAAGTTCACGCCACAAACTTGTGCAAGAAATAGTAACACAATGCCCTAGGGATTTGGGGAAAACGGGCTGGGAACAAAATCAGAGAATTTCTTTAATTCGCTATGGATGCTTTTAAATTTGGTTAAAACTACAGCAAACAAAGTTGGGCGAGGAGTCTGGGTTTTGGAAAGAGGTTGTATTTCGGCTCACTCACCTCCTCTATAGCTTTGTGATTTGGTCTGTACTTGTGTTCTTATCTGTTAAATGGAGATAGTTAACAGTACCTACCAAACGTTGGGAGGATTAAAAATACGTTTAACAGTAATCTGTTAGCAATCTGACAGTACTTTACTGATAATAGCGAACCAGTGGAATCAATCCAAAGAAATCAAAGTTATCTTTCTGAAAACTGAATTTTAAATTAATGTCCAACATTCTTCTACTCTGGGCCATGCTCTGAAAATTTGAACTAGGTAGAATTTAACCTAATTCGATTACTCCAGACTATTTTCTGTGTAGATAAATAGGGTGGCTCGGAGGATGAAGTCAGAATAATTAGTGTTTGAAAATGCCTCCAAACTACAAAAGGAAAAAAAAGGAAAGTGTGTTTATAGGTCAATTTACCTAGACAAGTGATTCTCCAGGATTATTTTAGTAGGCTGTCAACTGATGACTCCCTTGAATTCCCTAGCTGGGACTTCTCTCTCAAGCTCCACACCTAAAGATTCACAACTCCCTAGGAGGCATAAAGTGATGTACAGTGGCCACCACAAACTCAGTATGTTAGAAACTGAACGCTTCCTCCTCACAAATCTGTTTACTCATCTTGGTGAAAGACACAATCCCTGAGCACTTGGGAACAAGAGTCTTGAGTCCTGTTAGCCCCATCCCCCACTGACAACCTGCACATCTCCATCAAATTCTGAGGATTCCACAATCTCTTTAGGTCTTGAATCTGAACCCTTTGCTCCATTCTTTTAGTTTTATCTGGTCTATTGTAATACAATGACACAGAATTATAAACACATACAAAAAAGAAGTCCCTAAACTGTTTTCAAAATAGAGCTTACACTAAACCTGAATGGTTCCTGAAAGTTTATTTTTAAACAAGAGGAATAATTTCCTCTATCATTTCAAGCAAAAAGATATTTTAAAAGGAAAAAAAATAGACACATTAGTTTCTATCCTGCTATGTGATGTTGCAGTTATGATCTAGCCTATGCGGTTATCTGAAATTTCTATATATCGCTATATATTTGCGGGGAACATGTTAATATACTACATCTCTAGCAGAACATTACATTTTGATGATTAAACAATGATTATCATTCTAGCAAGGCCATAAATCTCTCAAATTCTGAAAAGTTTACTTGTTCAATTTTCAAAGTAATATGGGTGTCATTTTGAAAAAGAAGTTTCTTTAGTTTTTAGGCATGAATACTCATATAGAATCATCCTTTAACAAATAAAGTCAAAATGTGTGTGTTTGTGTGCTGGGCTTATGCACATTCTCAAACCAATATATTATGAGATGCTGAATGGTTGAATGACGTACTCAGGCTTTTTTAAAACCCTTTAGAATAGGATAGATGTTTTCAAATGCTTCATAGATCTCAGAACGTTCTTTGGCACCTATAAAGAAATCCAAGTTTATATAATATTTAATATAAAAATACCAAAATTGTTTTAAGAATAAAATTTCATCTGTCACTTCCAATTACCTTTAATATGAAGATATCTCTTTAGGTTTACCTGAGAAGTGACATTTTGGTAAATACAAAAGAATTTGGTGAGGACAGCCACATTCCCATGAACACATACCCTAGAGCAGAGCTTTCTAGTACTTTGCTGTGTGGGTGTATCAGTTCATCTTTAGTCTCACAGAGTATGAAATATGGAATGTTATCTCTCAGCATGCCATGAACATGACCAGAGAACATGACTTTTGTCAGCACCTGTGGGCACTTAGCTGCCAGCACAAGGGACTTCCTTGGATCCCCTCATGTCTAGTTGACACCTTGATTCCCTAATATTGCCTAACAGAGTGAGACAAACTGCATCAAAAATTTTACATTTCATTGTATAAGGAGAGATTATTAGAGGAGGAAAACTGTGCCACTGTCACTCCTTAGAGTCTGCAGTTTCAAGGATGTTTAATTGTAACTGTCCTAGGGATTAAAATGGATAAAAACATGAGTTAGACAAGGTCCCTACCCTTGAGAGACAGCAGTCAGGCCCTGCTCATCTATCTCTCACCACCACTCACTGCCACCAACTGCTTCCACCTTCAAAGCTATTCAGGCACATTGTATTAAGGGTTCTAGACTGGTAGTACTTATGTTCACATGGAGCTCTCAGCTAATTGGGAAACTATTATCTGCTGTCATTGGCAGGAAGCAAGTTAATTCTCTTATTAGCATGAAGAGAACTGGAAAATAGCTTACGCTGATAAAGACTCTTCCTGGAGAATGTAAAATGATTCAGCCACTGTAGAAAAGAGTTTGGCAGTTCCTCAAAAATGTTAAGAATGACCAGATGACCCAGCAATTCTACTCCTGGGTATTTGTCCCCAGACTGAAAATAGATACTCCAACAATATGCATGCACACATGGATTCCTTGCAGCATTATTCCCAATAGCCAAAAAGTGGAAACAACCCAAGTGTCCATCAGTAGAAGAATGGATAAACATGTTGTAATATACACATACAATGGAATATTTTTTTAATGTTTATTTTTGAGAGAGAGACAGAGACAGAGACAGAGCATGAGTGGGAGAGGACCGAGAGAAAAGGAGACACAGAATCTGAAGCAGGCTCCAGGCTCTGACCTGTCAGCACAGAGCCCGATGCGGGGCTCGAACCCACAGACTGTGAGATCATGACCTGAGCCGAAGTGGGACACTCAACCAACGGAGCCACCCAGGCGCCCCCAACAATGGATTATTTAGCCACAAAAAGGAATGAGGTTGTGATATATTCTGCAGTGTGGATGAACCTCAAAAACATTATGCCAGGGGTGCCTCGGTGGCTCAGTTGGTTAAGTGTCTGACTCTTGGTTTCGGCTCATGCCATGGTCTCATTTTGTGAGATTGAGCACGGTGTCAGGCTTTGCACTGACAGCTTGGAGCCTGCTTGGGATTCTCTCTCTTTCCCTCTTCCTTCTCTCTCTAGCCTTTGTCCCCCGCCTGTCTCGGGGGGAGGGGGAGTAGGGAGGAACAAACATTATGCTAAGTGAAAGAAGCCAGGCACAAAGGGTAACATACTGTATGATTCCATTTATACAAAATATCCAGAGTAGGTAATTCCACAGAGGTTGCCAAGGGCTAAAGGGAGGGAGGAATGGAGAGCAAACTGCTTAAGCATATGGGATTTTATTTTGGAGTAATGGAAATGTTTTGGCACTCGATAGAGGCGGGGTTGCACAAATTGTGACTATACTAAATGTCACTGAATTATTCACTTTAAAGTGGTTAAGTTTATATTATGTGAATTTCACCTCAAAATTTTAAAAAATGTTAAAGAATCAAAGATGAAGTCCTTATAAGCTTAAAAAAAATTTTTTTTTGAGAGACAAGGACAAAAAGTTACTTATTCCAAGGAGTTTACTGCATGTGAGTCTCCACTCTCAAAGACGTGGGGTGGGGAGAAGGAAGGGGACGAGGGGAAACTACTGACATGGGTAACAAAAACTCTGTACCTTTGGGGCAGGAAAAATCCCTTAAGCCTCAGATTTTTGTTACAGCACTAAGATTTTCATTTCTAAAGTGGTTGTTTTGTAGAAACCAAACAGTGAGTTGGGGAAACATTTATTAAAAAAGAAAAATTCTGCCTCTGATTTGATGGACTTTTTCCCCCTTTTAGGTACATTTGAATGTGAAAGCTTTCTTAACAGGAGACAGTAAAGTATAGTAGATACAGCAAACACCCACTCACCCACCCATTCAGCCTCCATCCCCACCCACCAAAATCAAGGTTCTTTTTATATTTGAGAAATGGAGGATCTACGTCCGACATTCAAGATAACTATGTACTTCAGTTTTTCATAACGCTTAAAAATCATACCTATGGGAATGCAAGCTGGTGCAACCACTCTGGAAAACAGTATGGAGGTTCCTCAAAAAACTAAAAATAGAACTACCCTAGGGCCCAGCAATTGCACTACTAGGTATTTACCCAAGGGATACAGGTATGCTGTGTTGAAAGGACACATGCACCCCAATATTTATAGCAGCCCTATCAACAATAGCCAAAGTATGGAAAGAGCCCAAATGTCCGTTGATGGATGAATGGATAAAGAAAGTGTGGTATATATATACAATAGAGTATTACTCGGCAATCAAAAAGAATGAAATCTGCCATTTGCAACTACGTGGATGGAACTGGAGGGTATTATGCTAAGTGAAATTAGTCAGAGAAAGACAAAAATCATATGACTTCACTCATATGAGTACTTTAAGATACAGAACAGATGAACATAAGGAAGGGAAACAAAAACAATATTAAAACAAGAGAGGGACAAAAGATAAGAGACTCTTAAATATGGAGAACAAACAGGGTTGCTGGAGGGGTTGTGGGAGGGGGGATGGGCTAAATGGATAAGGGGCACTAAGGAATCTACTCCTGAAATCATTGTTGCACTATATGCTAACTAATTGGGATGTAAATTAAAAAAAAAAAAATCATACCTAAGAGGATTTTCAAGCCCCAACAAGTTTAGCATTCTGGCATCCCCTGAAGAGCAAAACACACCGGTTGCCCAGGAGGGAACAGACATTGACAGTGATCATTATTTTATATGATAGAATAACATCAGTAGACACAAAAGAGCTTTGTGGAAATTAGCTAATACAATTTCTTTCATTTCCTATGTGGAAAATGAGGCCCAAGAAGCTGAAGTTCCCCTGAATCATGAATAACAGCTATGGGTGAAGACCTCACGTATCCAGTGTCCCATCTAAAAGTCACCAAATAAACTTTGCCAGCAGTTGTAACTGGGTATTTCAATGAGGGGATTTGGTCAATCTAGTCAAATATTTCGTCGCTGAAATATTGGTATCACAACTTTATGGGAACCCAAATTGGTCCTCTAGTCCTATTAATCTATTATCAGACATCCCAATTTAAAACACCAGGCTCCAATTAGGTGCCTGGCCTCTCCGTCTTTTCCTGCAGGAGAAAATGACCACCACTTTTGGGGATAAACACCGTTCCTGACCAGGGTGATGGAGGAGGAAATTCTGTGGCTGTCATAATGAAGAAAGGACTGGCATTGAAATCAAACTATATGAGCCCAAATACCAGCTTTACCATTAACTAGATTTGAAATCACAGGCAAATTGTTTAACCTCGGAGTTTCCATTTCCTTATCTGTAAAATAAGGACAACAGCCTTCTCAGAGGGCAGCTGAAAGCATGACATGAGTGAATGTTGTAAGAAGTCCTCTGCAAACCATATCATTTTATAAAATCTAAGCTATTTTTACGGTCCTAGGAGAATGTGCTTCAGGGTTAGGGACATTGGGATGGCTGGCTTGTCCAAGTACACATAGTTTATCATCTGGTTCTGTAAGAGCCAGTGGCACATAATTTGTCTGTCTCCTTTCCCCAGGGCCGATTCCGGCCATGGGTGAGGCAGTGGGGGGAGGGTATTATATTTGCTTTCCCGTCCAGTATGTGTAGCTGGTAGTCACCTGAACTTTATGAAATATCTACCATCTGTAATGAGGTTTAAAAGTTCATTCCTACCCCTTGGCCAGCCCAAATATCAATTTCCAATACTACTTAGATTTTCCAATTCTATTCCTACATCAGGGAAAGTCTTACAATTTGTTAAAAATAGCATTCAACCCTTCAAAGTACACATTTTACAGTACATACTAACTTGCTATTGTTGGGGGATTCCTGGTAACCACTGACAGGGATCTTGTTATCTCTCTGGCCTACTCACTAATAAGTCTTGCCATTTCTATGTTGCCCTCTGACCTCCTCATTTCCAAGAATTGCTTGATTGAGAGTGACCCTACATAACAAAAACCCAGCTTCTTAAGAAGTCCATTATGCTAGAGGGAAAGAGATACATGTGAGGCATTTTAGACCATAGACCAAAGCCTCTTTAGACTTCATATTCCTATCATCAGGGCAAGGCATCACAGCAAAATTCCAATCTTTCAATGCTAGGGGAAAAAATGAGACTGGGCTTTCACCAAGGGAATAACAGCTAACATTTATACCACATTTACCATACACCAGGCACTGCTTTTCTGCCTCCTCGCATTTAGCAGGTATTTTCTATGGCCACCGGCCTTTACATATGTGGAAATCAAGGTGGAGAACTTAAACTCACCCAAGGTCATACAGCCAATAAATGGTAAAGCCTGGGCTTGAATTAGACCATTGGTTTCCAGAGCCCAGCCTCTTAGCCACCACACCTGCTGCCTCTCACCACTAAAAGTATTTCTCTTTCCTTCATCTGACAAGAAGGAAAAGGGAGAAGGTACCCCCCAAAACCACAGGTGTTTGCACAGACATCCAAAGAGCTGAGGGACAAAGCGAGTACCTGAAGGTGGTGGGCACTTCAGTTAATACATCTCATCCTCCCCGCTCCCCTTCACAAAAGTGATGATCTACATCTTGCAAGAATGGAGAAATTTAGCTTTGTTTGTTCTACATGCTGAATGTGTAACAAATTTTAAGGGAAGTGTATTGCATGGTCTTCAGTATAACGTGTGGACAATTGTTTATTTGTGTGATTTGAAACTTGTAGCAAGGGGCGCCTGGGTGGCGCAGTCGGTTAAGCGTCCGACTTCAGTCAGGTCACGATCTCGCGGTCCGTGAGTTCGAGCCCCGCGTCAGGCTCTGGGCTGATGGCTCGGAGCCTGGAGCCTGTTTCCGATTCTGTGTCTCCCTCTCTCTCTGCCCCTCCCCCGTTCATGCTCTGTCTCTCTCTGTCCCAACAATAAATAAAAAACGTTGGAAAAAAAAAAAAAAAAGAAACTTGTAGCAAATGTGTACCTACAAGTTTTGTTTGTTTTAATTGGGGTAAGTAGGAAAGCTGGTTTTATTTTTTTTTTTAATTTTTTTTAACGTTTATTTATTTTTGAGACAGAGAGAGACAGAGCATGAACGGGGGAGGGGCAGAGAGAGAGAGGGAGACACAGAATTGGAAGCAGGCTCCAGGCTCTAAGCCATCAGCCCAGAGCCCAACGCGGGGCTCAAACCCACGGACCGCGAGATCGTGACCTGAGCTGAAGTTGGACGCTTAACCGACTGAGCCACCCAGGCACCCCAAGCTGGTTTTAATGAAAGATATTTAAAGAGATTTGTTTTTGTGTACTCCTAATAAAGATTTAGCCTATTATAGTACTTGTCAATTGGCACTGTTAATAAGACTGATTAATAATTATATAAGCATGTACATGAAAGTATCTTCCAAAGGTCTTGAAAAGTTTGTCCCCTCTATATGTAGGGCATATGTAGGGCATATATAGTACGGCATATGTTTGCTCCAGTATTTATACTATTCAATTTACTTGGCAGACTTTCCCCCTTTCCTTTAGGATATACAGAAGTAAACTTCAGTCACTAGGAGGTCTTCATTATTTTAGACTCTAAATTGGCAGCATCTGAGAAATTATAGCTTTGCTGTATTCAAAACGTTCTTGAATTCCAAACAGGCTTTCCTCACTTTGAAGACACATTAGTTGTTACAGTAAAACAAACTATAAAACTTTACTGAGAGTTCTAAAAGAAGACTTAAGAACAGAAATTCCATGTTTTGGGATGCTGAGTGAGGACTTCATCATTTTTCCCCAAATTAATTCAGGTAATGCAAAAATCTCAAATTTTTTTAGATGGGACAAGATTTTGTAAAAATTCTAAAGCTTATTTGGAAGACTAAATATTCAAGAGGAGCTAAGAAGCAAACTGAGAGGGGAAATTGACCCTAGCAGAAATAAAGACCACTAAAATTAAGGCACATTTATACCACAATAGTAATATATACAATAGGATTATCACAGAATTCTGGAGCAAAGGCAAGACTAGAGAACAGACCCATATATAAAGGTCAAATGGAATGATCACAAATTAAGAATAAGTAGAGTAATATGCAGTGGTAAGATGGCTGGCTGGCTATGTGAGGGTGGGTCCTAATTACTTTGGCCCCTGCTGTATAAATTTGGCATTCATCTTGGAACAGAAAAGTAAAATATGTAAAAAGTAAGACAAAATTAGACAAGAGTAGCAAACTTCAGTAGAATGGTATGGAAAGAATCTCAACCATTTACCTCAAGAGTTTAAAAAACCCTTGTTTATGTAAAAATAAGTCAACTGGAAAAAGCCATAAGCATAAAACAAAGAGTAATTACTTTTAATGTTATGGCAAACTCATACAAATCCTTAGGGAAAAAATAATAAAACACTAGACAAAAAAGATTAAGTCATGTACACAATGTCTACAAAAGACAAAATGCTATTTCTTGACTATCTTAGAAAAGTCATCAATTTGTTTCTGATTGCCAATGTAGTTAAAGCAATGAGATCATTTTCACTTATAAAGTAAAAGTTTTTTTATGCCATTTTTGTTTTGAATATTACTGAGGGTTGATACTTAAATCATTGCTGTTAAGAACATAGAATATGGGAGAACTATATTGTGTATCCCTTTAAAAAACAATTTGATAATTTGTATTCAGAACCTTAAGAGTAGTCATATCCTTAAACAAAAGTTCCATTTCTGAGCATCCACACTAACAATATAATTCTCCACACATAAAAATAGCCAAAGTCTGTGCCATTATAAGCAGCAAACAAAGAAAGAACATTTAAATGCTTGGCAATGGAAAATAAGTTTGATATGATAAAGTGTGAGAACAGAAGTAGGAAACAGGCTGTTGGCCAAATCTAGTCCTGTTTTTGTATAGTGTGTGAGCTAAAAATGGTTTTAAATTCAATGGCCTAAATGATTGGGGGGAAAAAAAATCAAATGAAGAAAAATATTACATGACACATGTAAATTATATGAATTATATTAAATTCACATTTCAGAGCCCTTTCCTTTAGGTAATGCCTATAGCTACTTTCATACTATAATGGCAGAGTTCAGTTGTTGCAACAGAGACCCTATGGGCCACAAAGCTTAAAATATTTAGTATTTGGCCCCTTACAGAAAAAGGTTTGATGACCCCTCTGTTAGAACATTTGTAGCCGAGGAACACCTGGGTGGCTCAGTTGGTTAAGCCACTGACTTCAGCTCAGGCCATGATCTTGCGGTTCACAAGTTCAATCCCTGCATTGGGCTCTGTGCTGACAGCTCAGAGCCTGGAATCTGCTTCAGGTTCTGTGTCTCCCTCTCTCTTTGCCCCTCCCCTGTTCACACCCTGTCATTCTCTCTCTCTCAAAACTAAACATTAAAAAAAAAAAAAAAAGAATACTGTGCAACTCTTAAAAGTATTCTAAGAGGATGTTAAGGATGTTAAGATAAATATACATATAAAAAGAAAATAAAAACATGAAAAAAAGTTATATCATTTTGGATATTGAGACCAATGGGTGATGTTATAATCATTTCTACTTTTCATTTTTTTCCTCCAGGTGTTCTACAATAGCAGGGCTTTATAATGGTGAACAAAGCTATTTAAGAGGAAAAGCAAAGCATACACACAGCTACTGAATTTTAGGAAAGTCAGAAAATAATCTTAGAACTCACCTGTCAACACAACTTTTCCAGATACAAAGATAAGCAACACAATTCGTGGTTTTACCATTCTATAAATAAGGCCAGGAAAAAGTTCAGGTTCATAACTGTTAAGATATAAAAGGGAAAAGTTAAAAATAGTACTATTCAACCACTTTCCCATAATATTCAAGACCCAGAATATTGAAGCTATTTTACCAAGAACTTTTGGCCTTTTTTTTTTTTAATGTTTGTATTTATTTTTGAGACAGAGACAGAGTATGAGCAAGGGAGGGGCAGAGATAGAGGGAGACACAGAATCTGAAGCAGGCTCCAGGCTCTGAGCTGTCAGCACAGAGCCCGATGCGGGGCTCGAACTCACGGCCTGTGAGATCATGACCTGAGCTGAGGTTGGACGCCCAACAGACTGAGCCACCCAGGCGCCCCATTGGCCATCTTAATAGAAGTACTCTGGAGTGCCGTAGGCAATTTCTTACGGTAGAGTCAAGAACAAAACTCATCTTTGGTCCTAAGATTTTTTCAAAGTGCAGATCATCCTAAGCTATTAGAAATTAAGATAACTTAGGGCACCAAATTTAATGTATTAAAATCTTCTTGGTTAAATGTTTTCCATCTTTCCAAAAAAAACCTATCAATAAAAATACATAAATGTGTTTTCTAAGTTTTCCAAGTTTCTCAATAATGAGCACATTTTATACACATTTATAAACGGCTAAAGCTAACAATTTTAGCAGATAGAACCTAAAAAATTCTCTAGACCACTATCATTTGTCTCTGGAAAGGTGCTGTAAAGAAAACTAAACTGTCCCAAGTGTTAAAAATTTAGGATTTGTGGGGCACCTGGCTGGCTGGGTTGGAAGGGCATGGGACTCTTGATCTCAGGGTCGTGAGTACAAACCCCACGTTGGGTGCAGAGATTACTTTAAAAAAAAAAAAAAAAGAAAAACTTTAAAAACTTTAGGATCTGTTCCTATAAATGGTAACTCAGTTGTATTTGCTACCAAATGTAGAAGGATGATAGGGCTAAGAACTGCTTCTCCAGGCTCCGGCAGAGAGAAGTAGAGACTCCTAGAAAAGTCTTGAAGAGACTTCAAAAAAGAAGTCAAAAGTTAAGAGGAGGCTGAGGAAATAAAAGCAACAACTAATGAAGACCAGATATAAGAAAAAGAAGAAATTTGACAAATGAAACACAATACACATAAATCTTTGCATTTAAAGGGTAAATCCAGACCACAGAGAAAAACTCCATTCCATTCTGCAATGAGTAAGTCTCCTACAACAGCAGATGTGAAATCTCTTATTGGTACTAGAAAGATGCACTGCAGTGGTGAGACCATTTGCTGAAGTGTATGGAGGCTGCTATGGGTGGACTTGTCTTCCTAGGACATCACTCTTCGTGCAGAGAGCCTGTTAAGACTTTATTCACTTACCACTTCTCAACCCTGGGGAGACAACGATACTGGCGGGAACCCTGGAAAACTTGTATGGGAGCTATGAAGTTCTAGCCAAGAAAGTGAAAGCTAGGGGCACAGAAGAAATGTTTCCATTTTCCCTTCCAACAGAATCTTAGCATTCTAGAAAGGAAACAAGAAAACCAAAGTCTCAGTATAAAAATGACGGCAAACTGCAATTGGCTTTCAGAACCATAGTTTTAAGATACCAGCATAAGGAACTTCCAGTAAGATATCTACTTCATTTTATTTATTCTCTGCCTCATTTCAAAGGAAGGTTAAGGCCAGGGGAAAAGAAAAGAGACTTGGTTAGAGACAGAATTTTATGAGGGTAAAGAATAACTAACGCTTGCCAATCTCTTAGCCAACCCAACTTCAACTCATCATTCAAGTGTTGGCTTCAGTGTTACCTCCCATAAGAACTTTGACCTCCACATTCCCCCCACCCTGTGAAATATCCTGCTTAATGGTACCATAGCACTCCAAGGGGTGTTCACCCTCATAGTTACCATATTAACTTTAGCTTCTCTGTCTTCCCTTTAAGACAGTGAGCTCCATGAGGGCAAGGGACCATGGCTGTAATGACTGTCATGATCACCATAGCATATGCTACACGGTAGCCTCCTAGATATTAGTCACTTAGTATTTGTTATCACGATATCTTTGATTTAGAAAGTAAAGGAAGGGAGAACAATGTTCAGAGAAAACTGGAAACAACTATGGCATAGAAATGTTGACAGAGGAGGTGCCCAGTAACTAGGGGATACTTATGGTATCAGATGCTGATACACAAATTTGTAGATCCAGGAGAATGAAAAGAACTCGAGGTTTTAACATGGGCAAACTTCACCTAATAATTATGACTGGTATATGCCATGGTTCCCTGACAGGGTTGCAGACAATTAAAGAGAGTTCTCATTTTAAAGATACAAACCTGTTGAAAAAGAAGTGTTTTCATGCCTCAATGCCCTCAGTCCACACATTGGAGCTATAATCCATATCCTAAGGGTGGAGCCCAAGTGGCAAACTTTTGGAGGAGACAAGGATAAGACTAGAAATAGATAGTAGTGGGAATATAATGCAGGCTTTCTGGCTACGTTAAAAAAAAAAAAAAAAAAAAAAAAGATGGATGAGATCCTAAAATTGCTTTGGAAGGAAGACAGAACAAGTAATGGACCCACTCCAAGTGGCTGAAATCAGTGCATAGGAGGAGTTCTCATCTTCCCCTACTGGCAATTTTATCTTTCAGAAAGCACAAGTAGTGACAAGGGGTACTCCTACCCTAGACTTAAATCTGACCTACAGGGGCGCCTGGGTGGCTCAGTTGGTTAAGCGTCCGACTTCGGCTCAGGTCATGATCTCACGGTCCGTGAGTTCGAGCCCTGCGTCGGGCTCTGTGCTGACCGCTCAGAGCCTGGAGCCTGTTTCAGATTCTGTGTCTCCCTCTCTCTCTGCTCCTCCTCTGTTCATGCTCTGTCTCTCTCTGTCTCAAAAATAAATAAACGTTAAAAAAAAATTAAAAAAAAAAATAAATAAATCTGACCTACAAAGACGACAATGTTGGTGAAAAAGAAATAAAGTGAAATTTGGGAGAAATTGTACACATCATTTTAGAGGCCTAAATGGCCAGAAAGCAGAGTGGTAAGTCTAATACAGACATAGAATCCAGGCAGAGATCTTTCATCAGAAAAAGTTGGTTGAGAGACAAACCAAAGGCCCATGGTTGAGAATCTGGAAGAAAAGATGCCTCATGTGTTAAGAGATTCTTAAAAACAAAGCTTCGCTATTAATCTACAACCCTTCCCAAGATTGAAGAATGAGAAAGGCACCTAAAAAGGCAGTGTTTCCTGCATGGGGTGCTTCACAGTTGAACTCAATGGTAACATCATAGGTATCCAATAAGCATATGTTGAAAAAAATTAATGCAGAGGAAAAAGGAAAATACAGTCAAGGGGAAATCAACATAGCCTGAAGAATATCCTAAAAGCTAAATCTCAGAATGAACTGAGATTTTTGAAAAACTAGGAAAAAACAAAGCAATTTTTAACAGCTGTTCAGACCATGTCTGAAAAAGAAAGCTAACAAATGTCAGAGACAGCACAGCTATAGGATCCCTATTCACTCTGTAAATGCGAATGATCACTCGAAGGCGAAGCATCTGTGATTCTAAGCAGCTCACAGGGCTTTGGCCAGGTATGTATGCCCCAGGGCAGGGGGCTTTTTGGTGTTGACCAGTCAGCCTCCATCACTGCCGAGGGCCTGAACAGGCTGGGAGAAGCACCAATGCAAGTGAGGAAAGCAGACCTGGTACATTTGCTGTTGAGCTGGGAAGTTACATTTGAAGAAGCAGGCTAGAGATACTCCCAGGACTCCACTAACGAACAAATTGTAGGGTGGGAGCCATAGCTACACACATGTAAAACCCCCTCAAACTCAATAGGACAAAAACTAGGTAGGACTGCCTTCATAGAATGTGCTAGGCCATTCTTTTTCCATCTTCTCTCTGACCCTTTCTCCCCTGCCAGTCATCAGCCCCTTCCATCCTGCCTACCCATCTCATACTGCTTCTTTCCCAGCCATTGCCACCACCCCTGCCAAGCTGGGTGTGCCTGTTCAGAAATCTGCACACTAGGGAGTCTCAAGCCTCTGGCAAGCAGTACTGACATCACCTGTGAGCCTGTTGGAACTGCAGATTCAGGCAAAAATCAATGATGATGCAGCCTAGGCAGGAAAGTGTTGTTTTTTTTTTTTTTTTTTATTTATTTTTGAGAGAGAGAGAGACAGAGCATGAACAGGAGAGGGTCAGAGAGAGAGATGGAGACACAGAATCCGAAACAGGCTCCGGGCTCCAAGCCGTCAGCACAGAGCCCGATGCGGGGCTCGAACCCACGGACCGCGAGATCATGACCTGGGCTGAAGTCGGACGCTCAACCGACTGAGCCACCCAGGCGCCCCAGGAAAGTGCTTTAATAAGCTGTCCAGGTGATTACTATGCAATTTAATTTTGAGACCCACTATTTCAGAAGATTGAACACATACAGTAACCAGTAAAGACTTAAGCACAGCATCTTAATCCTTTTACCTACAGTCTTAAAAAAAACAAAACAACAACAAAAAAAGCACAACACTTTCTCTGAAAGATACACTATGTAAGCAGCCTGCCTGTAATACAACTTCAATACCTCGGGAAACTCAGAAAGTTTTATAACCGTCATACCTACTGAACTGCTGATGGGTTAACACCAAACCTTCCAGCCTGATGGGAAATCTCACATCACAGCTTCCAACCATGTTCTGTATTTTAAAATCGAGGAATCTGGCCGGGAACCCAAGCTTCTGCACCACACGAGCATACTTCCTCGCAGCAAGTCGAGACTGCTCTTCACTGGGGAGGGGCAAATGTATTTAAAGAGGTCTTAATCACCATGTCCCCTCTACTGCTTGGGCTGTGTTCACACACTTCCCTGATTGTATCTTTAGCATCTGTACTATGTTGGTCTTTCAATGTATACTACACACCTATAGATGCTGAGGACAAGGACCAACCTCCCCTACTTTTGTCCCTAGCACCCAGTAAAAACCAAATTCAGAAACACATTTCCATCTTCATTTGTCATCTTACACATATAGGGTATTTCTCTCTTTTTAATTATTTTTTAAATCTTTATTTATTTTTGAGGGAGAGAGAGAGAGAGAGAGAGAGACAGACAGACAGAGCATGAGCAGGGGAGGAGCACAGACAGAGGGAGACACAGAATCTGAAGCAGGCTCCAGGCTCTGAGCGGTGAACACAGAGCCCATTGCAGGGCTTGAACCCAGGGACTTCGAGATCATGACCTGAACTGAAGTGGGACACTTAACCAATTGAGCCACCCAGGTGCCCCTATTTTTCTCTTCTAATTGTTTTAAATGCTAGAAGATAAAATTAACTATTTCACTGGTTTCAGAGTGTGTCCTCAGACCTGTAGCAGAATCAGCACCTTGTTAGAAATGCAAAGCCTCAGGTCCCAGCCTCAAGCACTCTGGGGTTGGGGCCCAGCAGTCTATGTTTTAACAAGCCCTCCAGATTCTAATGCTCAGTCAAGTTTGAGAACCATCCATCTGGTCTAAAAGTTTGTGTCCTGTAGATGGGAAAAACAGCAACAAAAATTCGGATACATGCATACAAAAAGAAAAAAAAAATCAACATGAAGTAAGAGGTATGCCAATTGGGTAGCAAAGACAAGAGATCAGGACCAGGTTCTTTATGAGACAAATTATATATAATTTGTTTGTTTTTGTTTTTTTTTTTTTAGCACAAAAATACCTCAAAACCTAACAAATTTTGCTCAGGCTTTCTCACAGAATTATCACTCAACTCACACCCCATATGAGAAAGGAAGAAATTTATTCCACTTTGTGGCCATATTCTTCTAAGTGTTTGTCCTGCTCCAGCCTGAAATCCAGGTCAGAGAGTGTCAAGTCTTGAGAAGTGAGGCTTTATTTTTCATTACGTGCTTTTCATTGGTCATTGGCAAAACAAAACAAGGAGTCTCAGCAGGGGTTGTCAAACAGAATGGAAACCTGGTGGGTGAACCATGTGAACTCCACCCTCATCTTTATGTTGAAAATCAGAAGCACCTGGAAGAGCCAGATTGAACATTTGGACCAAAGGAAGCACTCCATTCTCTTTCCTATCTAGAGCCTTCACAACACTGCCCCTCTTAAGTGTATTAATTACATCACATATTTCACTCCACATTTCTTCTCCTCCCCCACTTCTACCTCCTGAGATGTCCCTGCCAAGGCCGTGTCTCCAAGTTAGCAAGGAAATAAATACAGTCTCAATTTTGAAAACATACATTTGCCTAACTGGCTGTATTGCTGATGTTTCCCATAGTGCTGATGTTTATAAGGTCAAAATTTAAGAGTTTGGGGAGCCCTGTAGTTTTGTTGGAAATCAGCTGTCAATAGGACATAGAAATTCCCAAACAACTTATGGTTAAAGTCTACATACATGTTCTTGTACAAACATTAGAAAATAGACTAAGAACCAGTCGTAGTGACACTGATTAAATTGTCAGTGATAACCACTGATTAAATTTGATGTTTGTGTACTTTCCCTGTGCAAATACAGGTAACCTTCACTAGCAAACTCCAATAATTACGACTAAAGAGAAGAGGTTTGGATAAATTTTTGGAGATAATTCTGATAGCTCTTAGACTAACCAAAATTTCACAAATCTCTGTTCAAGACTCAAGAACCAAATAGATTTGGGGAAGAAGTATCTCATCTGAACTCACTATCTGAATTTTCACCATTAGATTTTGGCAACCAAATAAATTCAGATAGGGAAAGATACTCATGAAAGTGTGTGTAATATAAGCATACTTTAAAGTGAAAGTTGGATAATAAACTTACAATTTAGTTTCCTGTTCCCCTACAGCGTAACACAATGTGACATTCTTCCAACTCAAAATGTGTATGTTTTAATAGCTAAATACAATTTAATGATCTAATCAAAGATTATCAGGTATTTGTCTCCCCCCCCCCCCCATTTTAAACAATGCTGAAATGAACATCCTTGCAGATACCTTGCAGAGTTGTCCAATAAGGACCTAAAAAGGGGAGATTTATGGGAGTGCCTGGCTGGCTCAGTTGGTTAAGTGTCCAACTTTGGCTCAGGTCATGAATTCACAATTCATGGGCTCGAGCCCTGTGTTGGGCTCTGTGCTGACAGCTCAGAGCCTGGAGATTGCTTTGGATTCTGAGTCTCCCTCCTGCTGTTCCTCCCCCACTCACACTCTCTCTCCCAAAAATAAATAAAGATTAAAAAAAAATTTTTTTTAATGGGAGACTTCTAGGTCCAAGAATACATGGATCAACAGAAGAGACAGCCCAGAAATTTACCCAGATACATATAAAGAACAGGTAAAAACAGGTAGGGGAAAATATGGATTAAGAATAGATTTGTCACATAGATACAAAAATCCTCAACAAAATATTAGCATACCATATATAACAGTGCATTAATCAGATCATGCATGATGATCAAATGGGATTAATTCTGGGGACGTAAGAAGCATTCAACATTCACAAATCAATCAACGTGACACATGACATCAACAAAATGAAGGATAAAAATCACATGATCATCTCAACAGATGCTGAAAAAAACCAGTGACGAAATTCAACATCCATTTTTGATAAAAAACACTCTCAACGAAGTGGGATTAGGGGACCATACCTCAACCTAATAAAGGCCATATATGAAAAACCCACAGCTAACATCACACTCAGTGGTGAAAAACTGAGAGCTTTCCCACGAAGATCAGGAACAAGCCAAGGATGTCCATTCTTACCACTTTTATTCAACATAATACTGAAAGTCCTAAACAAAGCAATCAGACAAGAAATAAGAGGTATTCATACTAGTAAAGAAGCCAAACTGTCATCATGTGCAGATGACATGATACTATATATATAAATATCCACCAAACAACTACTAGAAGTAATCAATGAATTCAGTAAAGTAGCAGGATACAAAATTAACACCAAGAAATTGGTAGTGTATCTGTACACTAATAAAAAAAAAAAGTAGAAGGAGAAATTAAGAAAACAACTCTACCTAAAACTGCACCAAAAAGAATAAAATACCTAGGAATAAACTTAACCAAAGAGGTGAAAGACCTGTACTCTGAAAACTATAAACACCGATGAAAGAAACTGAAGATGACACAAACCAATGGATAAAAATTCCATGCTCATTGATTGAAAGAATATTGTTAAAATGTCCCTGTTACCCAAAGCAATTTATAGATTCAATGCAATCCCTATCAGAATACCAACATTTTTCACAAAACTAGAATACTATTGAAATTTGTATGGAACCACAAAAGACCCCAAATAGCCAAAGCAATCTTGAGAAAAACAAAAAAAAACAAAGCTAGAGGCATCACAATTTCAGATTTGAAGATAAACTACAAATATGTAGTAATCAAAACACAAAAACAGCACAAAAAACAGACATTTAGATCAATGGACAAAGAGCCTAGAAATAAACCCACAAATACATGGCCAATTAATCTATGACAAGGAGTCATAGATTATAGGAGGCAAGAGTATACAACAGGGAAAATAAAGTTTCTTCAATAAATAATGCTGGGAAAACTGGATAGCTACATGAAAGGAAAAAAAAGAAAAGAAAAAGAAACTGGACCACTTTTTAACACCCTACACAAAAATAAACTCAAATTGATTAAAGATCTAAATTCAAGACCTGAAACCATAAAAAATATAGAAGAGAACACAGGCAGTAATTTCTCTGACATCAGCCATAGCAGCATTTTTCTAGATCAGTCTCCTAAAGGGAAACAAAAGCAAAAAGAAACCATTGGGACTACAAAGTAAAAACTTTTGCACAGGGGCGCCTGGGTAGCTCAGTCGGTTGGGCATCCGACTTTGGCTTGGGTCATGATCTCATGGTTCGTGAGTTTGAGCCCCACATCAGGCTCTGTGCCGATAGTTCAGAGCCCAGAGCCTGCTTCGTATTCTGTGTCTCCCTCTCTCTCTGCCCCTCCCCTGCTCATGGTCTGTCTCTCTCTGTCTCTCAATAATAAATAAATGTTTAAAAAAATTTTTAAAAACTTTTGCACAATAAGGAAACCATCAACAACCCAAAAGGCAGTCTACTGAATAAAAGAAGATATTTGCAAATGATATATCTGATAAGGGGTTAATATCCAAAATATATAAAGAACTTCTACAACTCAACACCAAAAAAATATATAAAAAATCTGTTTAAAAAATGGGCAGAGGACCTGAACAGACATTTTCCCAAAGACGACACACAGATGACCAATTGACACACGAAAAGATACTCAACATCACCCATCATCAGGGAAATAACACAGCAAAGCCACAATGAAACATCACCTTACACCTGTTGGAATGGCTAAAATTAAAAGGACAAGAAATAACAAGTGTTGGTGAGGATGTGGAGGAAAAAGAACCCTTGTGCGCTGTTGGTGAGAATGTAAACTGGTGCAGCCATTGTGGAAAACAGAATAGAGGGTCCTCAAAAAATTAAAAATAGAAATTCCATACGATCCAATAATTCCACTATTGGGTATTTACCCAAAGAAAACAAAAACACTAATTTGAAAAGATAAATGTACCCCCATGTTTACTGCAGTATTATTTACAATAGTCAAGATATGGAAGCAACCGAAGTGTCCATTGATAGAGAGATAAGGAAGATGTGGTATACAAATCAACAGATTATGCAACCATAACAAAGGATGAGATCATGCCATTTGAGAGATCATGGATGGTCCTAGAGGGTATTATGCTAAGTGAAATAAATACCATATGACAAAGACAAATACCATGTGATTTCATTTATGTGTGGAATCTTAAAAAAATTAATAAAAAGCAGAGGCAGACCTAGAAACACAGAGCACAAACCAATGGTTGCCCGAGGGGAGGGGGTTTGAGGGATGGGAAAAATGAGTGAAGGGAAGTGGGAGACACAGCCTCCCAGTTATGGAATGAATAAGCCAGAGGAATTAAAGGCACAGTATAAGGAATATAATCAATGGCCTTGTAACAGCATTGTATGGGAACAGATGGTAACATGGTATGGTGAACATAGCATTAGGTATAAACTTGCTGAATCACCTGAAACTAATGTAACATTGTGTCAACTGTACTAGTTTATATATTATATATATATTATATATAATATAAACATATATAAATATATATTTAATAACAATTATAATAAAATTTAATATAAATAACATAAAAAACACAAATATAAAAAATATTAACACCCAGTGTTGTTTGAAGAAAATGAATACTTGATGCATCTCTAGAGTGAGGAGAAATTCATACAACCTTTCAGGTGGACAATTTACTACTCATCTTCTAACACTTAGAGGGAAAAGCAGCTCCTACCACAGTTTCATGATGAAAGGATCTATATCAGTACAGGGCTGCCTCTGCAGGAGATCCAAGAAAAAAACAAGCCTTTTAAGAGTTGCCTCCTGAGCTAATGCTCAAGCTAATGGTCAAGAAGTGCCTAATTTACCTCCTTTAAAAAGTTCTTTCCATTTATATGCAATGAGGAAAATATACAATAACTACTTCCCCAGGCTTATAACAGGCTTTGTCACCACGATAGTTTTTTTTTAATTTTTTTTAAACATTTATTTATTATTGAGAGACAGAGAGACCCAGAGTGTAAGCAGGGGAGGGGTAGAGAGAGACACAGAATCCAAAGCAGGCTCCAGGCTGAGCTGTCAGCACAGAGCCTGACGCGGGGCTCGAACTCACAAACTGTGAGGTCGTGACCTGAGCTGAAGTCGGTTGCCCAACCAACTGACCCACTCAGGCACCCCACTATAGTTTTTAAATGCACCTTAAGAACAAGTTCTAGCAGCCTAGCTAAGTCCCTTCAGTTTTAACAGGGGAACTGCAAAATGACACCTAAGTCAGTATTACGTGGCATTTCATGAACTTAACTCTTTAGCAAAGTATTTTGTTCCTACTATGTGTTTAGAACATGAATACTATCCTTCCTTGTTTTACATACGGAACTATTTGTCTGATAACAGTGAAGGTGGTTCCGCATACCTTTTGGCTCCCGTGCAGACCATTTTCCCAGAGCTAAATATGAGGGCTGTGGTCCTGGGCTCTCGGATCCTCATTATGACAGCAGCAAACCTCTATACACAAAAGTCAAAAGAACAATTAGCCTCTGCCAGGATATAACACTATTCCAATTGAAAAGCTGAGCCGGACATGAAATCGGTCTTGAATAAACTGATTTTGGATGGGAAAGGGAAAAAATGTCTGGGTCTATTCTCCCCGCGCTAATGCTAACAAAAACAATCATGATTCTAAAATGTACTTAGAAAAAACAGGTAAGAATAATAACAATAGAGCTAAAATTTGAATGCCTGTTATATTTCAAGCCCAATGCTAAGAGGTTTGAAAGTTTTGTCACCTTTATCCTCATGCTAGATCTCAACTGAGTCCATGATTATCACCATTTAGTGCACAGGGAAACTAAGTGGTTATTCAGCTTCCAGCATTACACAGGGAATGGTAAGGTTGAGATTTAAAACCATGACTAATTGGATGCTGTGTTTTTTTACCTTGAAATACTTCCTTCTTCTTTCAAAGAATATTTGGGGAGGGGGAGAAGTATGAGGTATGTTACAGGCTTGCCAAGACTCTATACTAGTAGCCACTAGTATATAATATATATATTTGTCAAGTTCTTGCCTACCATAGTAGTTCTCGAAGTGCGGTTCCCCCACATGAGCAGCATGGGCAAGCCCTTCAGGTGGTACTGATGCAAGGGAGGGCTGCCACACTGACATGTCACCAAAGACCTGCTCCTCCTTCTGGTCCTACACACGCACTCCCTTCTCCTGCTCTCATCTTCCCCCATTAAGCCGGGAAGGAAACCGGGGTGGGTAGTATGCAAGACTGCAGGTTCCCTGGGTCAGAGCTCCTCCACAGAACCAAGGTGGGACTAGAAATTTCAGATTTGAAGTGTTGACAGAGAGTGAAAGAACCCCGAGTCAGCACCACACAGAGCCGATTGAATCTTGTGAATGTTTTCCAACATTTAAGGTGATGCCCTCACCTTAAGGTGAGCTATCTTAAGATAGCTCAAGTGCCAAGCCAGAATTTCTCTGGCTATCAAGTCCAAGTTTGGATAGATCCTATACACAAAAATAAAATGAGGGAGCACTGAGCATGATGGGCAATAAAATATGCTTAAATATGCTGACTTAATAGTGTGGTCAATCATGGATGCAGCCGTACGAATCCTAGCTTATCATTGTGTTTCTGTGCTCATCATAGCCCCCTACATGAAAGGGGAAAAGGAAATATCTGGGTAGTATTGAAGTACATTTAAACTCAGATGTCAGCAAGAACACTACCAAAACAGTAAAAACAACTTAATCCAGACATAGCTGATGCTCACAAGGTCCGCTGGGTTCCTCTGTAGGAACTCTGTACGGCCTTCTATGTAGGAACTTCTGTACGGCGTTAGATACGCCATAAATCCTCCACCACCCAGGATGGTGAACTTCTCCCCAGTAGGCACCAGATCTTACTCTGTACTCATAAGTACAGAGACCAGCAAATTACTAAATGTTGACTGAATGAACAAACCTACTTCTTAGGTTGATAGGCCATTAAAAATTGGATGCCTCGCCTTGGCAGGACACAACAAAGAGTAGACTTTATTAAACTTTGAGGGAAAAGAAATCCCTGACTCTTACTGGAGTAAGTAGAAGCTTGAACTTCACACTTTAAACAATTCAGCTTTCTCAAACAAGAGAAATTGTAATAGGAAAAGTACGTGTCAGGTAGGTGGAACAACATTTAGAAAAAACTATTTCCAGAAATATGATGGCATTTTAAGAAAGTTAGCATCCTTGCAGGCTCAAAGTGGTCATACTGAAAAATCTGTTTGAATGACAAGGGAAAAATTCTTAACTTTTAGGAACCGCTCAACCACTGCTTTACTCAGCACAGGGAATGAGGTTATTTTTTATAACTTCAAAACAGACAATGAGGCAATTAATCCCTTGAGTTGTCAACAGTTCTGCACTAACAATTTTTTTCCTGTTTTAAAAACAATAACAAAACGGGGCTCCTGGGTGGCTCAGTAGGTTACGTGTCCGACTTCGGTTCAGGTCATGATCTCACAGTTCATGGGTTCGAGTCCCGTGTCAGGCTCTGTGCAGACAGCTCAGAGCCTGGAGCCTGCTTTGGATTCAGTGTCTCCCTCTCTCTCTGCCCCTCCCCCGTTCATGCTGTCTCTCAAAAATAAATAAATGTAATTGAAAAAAAATTTTTTAATAAAAAAACAATACCAAAGGAATGAGTCAACAACATGATCATATGAAGTAAATCTAGTATATGCACTGCCAAAGCAAGCACTGAAGTAAATCTAAACAGAAGCTAACTGTTGAATGAAATACCGAGAAATCTTACCTTTGGGTTATACTCTGCATTTTTTGCATGCAAAGCTATTTTCTTCAGATCCAATTTACAGGCCAGGTTTACAGTGGAAACTATATTCCTGAAGAAAGAAGTCAACTTAGAAAATTACATCAGAGGGGCGGTTGGGTGGCTCAGTCAGCTAAGCGTCCGACTTCGGCTCAGGTCATGATCTTGCGGTCCATGAGTTCGAGCCCCGAGTCGGGCTCTGTGCTGACAGCTCAGAGCCTGGAGCCTGTTTCAGATTCTGTGTCTCCCTCTCTCTCTGACCCTCCCCCATTCATGCTCTGTCTCTCTCTGTCTCAAAAGTAAATAAACGTTAAAAAAAAAATGGAAAAAAAAAGAAAATTACATCAGACACAAGAAGTAAAAAAATTAAAATGTATTAACTTCCTCATCTCATAAGTATCTATTAGCAACTTCCTAGAATTATTCTCAATGTGAAATACATCATATCATGAAGAACTCTAGTAAAATGTAAAAATTCCAAAGTGAAGTACTAAAATAGTTTTTTCTGTAATGCCGTGACTAGCTGAATAAAAGCAAGCTTTAAATCTTTTTCAAAACCATGTCTCAAAATAGCAAGCATAATCCTAAATCAATTTGCAAGTTGAATCCAATTTTACATCTTATATTCTTTGTGTTTATCCTACCCCAACCACAATTCTCAGCAATTACAGTGCTCTAGTATAAACAATATAATCCTTAAGAATGTATATACTAACTCTTAACCCTCTCTTAGGAGATCAAGAATTGGTACTTCATTTAACAGATAATCAAACTGTCTAAAGACACAATCCATTAAAAACTGATAAAAGAATAATAAGGCACTTGGGTGGCTCAGTCAGTTGAGTGCCCGACTTTGGCTCAGGTCATGATCTCACGGTTTGTGAGTTTGAACCCCGCATGGGGCTCTGTGCTGACAGCTCAGCCTCCTTCGGATTCTGTGTCTCCCTTTCTCTCTGCCCCTCCCCTGCTCACACTCTGTCTGTCTCTCCCTCTCTCAAAAATAAATTAAAAAAATATTTTAAAAAAGAATAATTAAATCTAAAATTCTCTTCCCCACACTATTATTCTGAAATTAGTTGTCCTCACATTCAAGAACATAAACGGTATAACCAGGAGCTCACCCATTAAACACACACATACACATACACACACACAAACAACTTACTGTAGTTGAGGCACAATTCCAGAACATTCTGAAACAGGGGTCACTGGTGTCATGGGAGTTATGGACATCAGAGGCGTGGAGTTTGGTTTCTCAGGAGAGGGCTGGTCTGAGTCAGCATCACCAGGGTATGCTTGTGAATGGGACTTTGACAAAGTGCTGTCACTGATTAACCCCAGACCAATGTCCTGTTCTCTGGGTAATGACAACCTACTTTGCTGACTTTGAGTTTTACCATTTTCTTCGATGTCCTGCTTGCTTCTAATAACACTCTGGTCTTTACTTTCTTGGGTAAGTTCATCTGGTAGGAAGCTAAGATCCACAGATGAGAAATGGCCAGATGCTCCTTTGACTTCTTGAAGATGTGCATTAAACACAGTCTCTGAATTGGATGTATTAGGTATGTACCCATCATCAGGTACGACTGGGCTGAGCAGCGGTGACCTAGGTGCAGCAAGATCATCCTAGGCCATTTCCAAAACAAAATGCAAGAAACAGAATAGCACGTCACACCAAAAGGATACCACTACAGCTAGCAGGCAGCATGTTCAAGATGCAAAGCAATCCAAGATAGCTTCTAGTCATTCCAAGCCTCCTTCCATAAGGTATCACTAAGTTATATTACAGAGTTATAGCACACTTAACAGAAACAGGAAAGTAGATCTTAAAATGCAGAGACAGCATTTTTCATAAAATATTTTTCCTACATTAGATCCGTAGGAAGTTACCACTGTAATTTTATAATAAAGGAAACAGCAATCATACTCTAAATTGTGTGTACTCTGAGTCCTCTTTCTGTGCCTCCATAATGGTGTGCATGAATGTCCTAGCAGAAACTCTCAAGAGCATGAACAATGTTGAAAAGAGGAGAGGCAAACACCAGGTCCTTATTAGGCCATGTTCCAAAGTCCTCAACCAGTTCCTAACTTTGATGATGAAGTATGGTTACATCGGCGAATTTGAAATCATTGATGATCCCAGAGCTGGGAAAATTGTTGTGAACCTCACAGGCAGGTTAAACAAGGGTGGAGAGATCAGCCCCAGATTTGACAACTCACAGATCTAGAAAAATGGCAGAATGACCTCCTCCCATCCCACCAGCTTGTAGAAAAGAGCTTGGTTTCACTGTACTGACAACCTCAGCTGGCATCATGGACCATGAAGAAGACAGACGAAAACACACAGGAGGGAAAGTCCTGGGATTCTTTTTCTAGAGATGTAATATATACGGGCAAATAAAATGCCTCAATGGACAAAATAATTTTTAAAACTTGTATGTACTTTGAATAGATTTACTGTATGCCGTAAGTTGATTATAAACTTTAGTTAATTTAGGTATTTTTTAGAGTTTTAAATTCCTATTTCAAAGAGAAAAGTGAACAAAGTTTAAGATGGAGTAGTGAGTGCTAATCAATACTCCACTGAAGACCTAAGGTTATTCCTTCTAGTCAAAGGAGAGATGAGTAAATGTTCTAGTTTCATGAATTTACAATAGGAAAACAGTTATTGAAATTTAAATGACAAGAATAGTTTAAATCAATGTATTGTATTTCCAGCCCAGGGAAGGCTGTTCAACCTCTATTAATATCAACTGAGGGAATGAGGTGTGCAACTGAAGGAAACAGCTAATGTAAAATTCATGGGCTTTTTTATGGAAAAGAATAGATTACCTTGATACATACATTGCCACCTGCTTCGCCCAAGTTGCAGACCTACATTCTAGACTTTGAGCACTGCTTGCAGGATAACCTCATCCGTTAGAAGATCAGACTTATAATGAATGAACACTCATGAACGTCTCATGTTGGATCTTCTTGGTGACAAAGCTACCTCGAGCTAACAAACTGGTTAGATCCTACTGAATTGTTCTGTTACTCTAAGTCCAGCAGATGGCAGGGGTGGCTAATTGTTCAAAGAAAACACTTGTTTAGAAGAATGCAGTCATTCTCTTGAAATAAGATTTTGCACTATGTTTCATTTTGAATTATGTAATTCTCCCCATTTACCCTCACCCACAGGTGGACTTTAAGAAAAGTGAGGTGGGGACAATGGCCTGGATTCCTCCCCATTGTTTTATTGGCCTCTCCTTTACTAGCTGGAAAGGATCTATCTCATCAGCCAGTTTACACCAAAGCACTACTGTCTGCAACACTCTGGGGTCTCCCTCCCCTCCTTCTTCCCTCAAGGCATTTTAGCTGGGAGGAAGCTCTCACCCAGGCAACCCAGCTTCCTGAGGCAATGCCAACAGGATATCCAAGGAGGATGTTTTATGGCAATGGAAGCTTGACAGCCTCCTTTCAAGTTTACCCTAGGAACACACTTTAGAGGATGTACTTACAGCATATTCACGGCATCTTTGGCCTTGCATCAGAAGAAATGTTTTGTTACACTGTCTTTGCAGAACCATCAACTCCTCTTTCTAGCGTGGGCTTTCATTTGCTATGTGAAACGCTGAGGCTTCACTACTTCTACCTCAGTGCTAATTGTCTTCTTTTTAAAAATCCCCCTGCCCCCGAAAGTTGCCCTTTTGCCTTTCTTTTTGAAGATTCCTTGCTCTCTTTTCTTCAATAAAAAAAAATTAGGGGCGCCTGGGTGGCTCAGTCGGTTAAGCAACCAACTTCGGCTCAGGTCATGATCTCACGGCTCTTGAGTTCAAGCCCAGAGTCGGGCTCTGTGCTGACAGCTCAGAGCCTGGAGCCTGCTTCTGATTCTGTGTCTCCCTCTCTCTCTCTGCCCCTCCCCCACTCAGGCTCTGTCTCAGAAATAAACATTTTTTTTTAAATTTAAAAACCTAGATGCCTTCCATAAAAAAAAAAAAAAAAAAAAAAACCAAAAACTTAACTTCGAACTGAAAGAAGTCACAGGTGTTTCCAATTCAAGTTTGGCCACCCTTGTCTGTCCCCCACCCCACACTGCTGACCACCAACTCCACCCCTAGCCACCTCGAGGCTGTTTTTTTGAGGCCTGTTCTTAGCATCCAAGGCTGCTACCCCCTTGAAAGTGTACTATCAACGCTTCCCGCTACGTTTGTCCTAGCAAAGCAGAGACAGTTTGGAACCAGAGGTCGCTACTGGAGACACAGAAGCAAACTCTCCGCATCTGCGTCTTTATAACCGTGATGGGGCCATCGAACCATGGCTCTGGAGTCACACTATGCCAGGTTCCACTTCTGGTTGGCAACCGTGGCAAGTTATTCCCCCTCTGGAAGCTTCTATTTTTCAACATAAAGAGGAGGACAATCAAGCCCACCTCTTACGGTCGCTAGGAGTTCTTCATTAAGCCTTCATTAAGGCAAAACCCTCTGGGCTGGGGACTGGGCGCTCAGCAACCCGGCGGGGACGCGCTTTGTCCTCTGGGACAGTGGCGGCAGCTTCCGGGCTCACCTGAGCGGTGCACTGGTCCAGGTAGAGCTCCAGGTACGTCTGCTCCTCCTCCATGGGTGGAGGCCCCACCGTTAGGAGAGCTGAGAGGCGGGAAGGGGGAAGCGCCCAGGCGAGTTGAGCTGCAGCTGAGCCCGACTGAGCGCGCGTGGCGTGGCGCACAGGCCATTTATCAGCCCCGCGGGCGCAAATGGCGAGGCGGGGCCGAGCTGGGGGTCGGGGCGTGAAGGGGCTGGGCAGGGGCCCCTCAGGTCCCTCCCCTGGGCCTCCGTCTCCACCCGGTCCAAGCCGCTGCAGACAGTGGGAGCCATGTGAAGAGCCAGGGAGGGCACCCGAACTCAGCCGCCTGCCCACCGGTCACTAGAAGAAAGGGAGAGAGGGGAGCGTGCGAGGAGACCGCAGGGAAGGGGCCCTCGCCTGGGTGCAATCACCGCACTCCGCCTACAGCTGAGAAGCCGCTTGGCCTGCAAATCTGGAGATTTCCTCCAGTACCTGCCAAGGGCTGCCTTGGCCTCCAAAGGGCAGAGGTCTCCGTGTTAGCAGCAAAGGATGTGAAGCTTTGAACATAAGGGAAGGGAAGGGAAGGAAAAATAAGACAAAAACAGAGAAGGAGGCCCCATAAGGGGCTCTTAAATACAGAGAACACATTAGGGTTCCAGAACACATGAGGGTTGCTGGAAGGGAGGTGGGGGCGGGGGTGGTGGGCTGAATGGGAGATGGGCATTATTAAGGAGGGCATTTTTAGGGATGAGCACTGGGTGACATATGTAAGATGAATCCCGGGGTTCTACTGAAACCCAGACTGCACTGTATGTTAACTGACTTGGATTTAAATGTAATAAATAGATAGATAGATAGATAGATAGGTAGATAGATAGAAATCAACTAGTATCACTGTAATCCTCAGGATTCTGTGCTGAAGGACTGAGACAGGGAGTGATCAATTTATGAATAATGTGTTTAGTGCCCGTATGTGTATTAGACTGTCAAGAAGTATTGTGAATTGCATGAATTTAGTTTTACCTATCTTAAAACAGTTTTTAATAAAAAGCATTGTGAAAAAAAAAAAAAAAAGGTGAACACGTTGGCCAATGAGAAAACAAAGGATATCCCCACCCCTCTTTTTAAGGGATGTCTTTTTCTCTCCCGAACAGAGCAAGTGGAATTTCAAACACGCTTACCCAATCAGGTGCAGTACTTTTATGTTATGATTGCTTTTCACCCTCAAATCCCAGGTGTTTTTTTCTCCACTCACAGAATTCAGCCTACAACTACATACAGTTTGAAACTAATGCAACACTGTGTGTCAACTCTACTGGAATTAAAAAATAAAGCTACATACACTGAATTGCTGCTGTAGTTTGAGGCAGCTCAAGAAAATAATACAAAAATCAAATATTCGGATTTTCCTTTCTCTTTTTAAGTTTATTTATTTATTTTGAGAGAGAAAAGAGAGAGAGAGAGAGAGAGAGAATTTCAAGCAGGCTCCTCACTGCCAGTAAGGAGCCCCATGTGGGGCTCTAACTCACCAACCACGAGATCATGACCTGAGCAGAAGTCAAGAGTCAGAAGCCCCGACTGTGCCACCCAGGCGCCCCCCCAGAGTTTCCTTTCCTGAAATCATTAATCTTCAATGCTTCAGCTTTCATAAGAACTTCATGTGTAGGATGGTTCTATAAATAGAATTGACACTTTCTATGTAAGATATTTCAAAATGTGCAGGAGACACACACAAAATATGTCTTTCCTGTTTGACTATACTCTCTGAGAGCAGGAATTTTAATTGCTCATCTTTGTGTCTCTGTACCAAGCTCATAGATGATCAACAAAATTCATTGGTGAATGAAACTGCCCTCAAAATGGAGCATGCGAACTTGTACCCCAATGTTTATAGCAGCACTGTCAACAATAGCCAAATTATGGAAAGAGCCTAAATGTCCATCAACTGATGAATGGATAAAGAAATTGTGGTTTATATACACAATGGAGTACTACATGGCAATGAGAAAGAACGAAATACGGCCCTTTGTAGCAACGTGGATGGAACTGGAGAGTGTGATGCTAAGTGAAATAAGCCATACAGAGAAAGACAGACACCATATGGTTTCACTCTTATGTGGATCCTGAGAAACTTAACAGAAACCCATGGCGGAGGGGAAGGAAAAAAAAAAAAAGAGGTTAGAGTGGGAGAGAGCCAAAGCATAAGAGACTCTTAAAAACTGAGAACAAACTGAGGGTTGATGGGGGGTGGGAGGGAGGGGAGGGTGGGTGATGGGTATTGAGGAGGGCACCTTTTGGGATGAGCACTGGGTGTTGTATGGAAACCAATTTGACAATAAATTTCATATATTGAAAAAAAAATGGAGCATGCGAAGCACATTATGGCTCTATCAGATCACAATAGAAATCTCACGGAATTTCTAATCAAGAATATAGGAAACGTTTTGATAAAGTTGAATTTTATATAGTGGTTTATAATGGCATGTAATTTTGTTACAATTATGCCTACAAAAAATGTTTGGCACGATACCTGCCTTGTAGCTGAAATACTAGCTCTTGGTTTTGTTATCAGACTCTTATGTAATGAATCGTGTTCTCCCTCAGAGTCATATGTCAAAGCCCTAATCCAACATGACTGTTGTCCTTATAAGAAGAGAGACACCAGGGATGCATGTGCACAGAGAAAAATGCCATGTGAGGACATGGTGAGAAGGCAGCTATCTACAAGCTGAAGAGAGAGGCCTCAGGAAACCAAACATGCTGCTGTCACCTTGATCTTGGATGTCCAGCCTCCAGAACTGTGGGAGAGTTGATTTCTGTTGCTTAAGCCACTCAGTCGGTGCTATTTTGCTATGACAGCCGTAGCAAACTAATACATAGAATTATAAAGGGTCTCATCATATGTGGTAGGCAGACTTCTGAGATGGCTCCCCAAATTCCCACCCCCTGATGCATACAGTTTCTCCCAGTTATTCAAACACCAATCTACTGTGCCACTGTGAAGGGATTTTGCAGATCTAATTAAGGTCCTAAATCAGTCAACTTGAAGAAAGACTATCCTGGGTGAGCCTGTCCCAATCAGGTGAGACTTTATAAGGAACTAGGAGTGTGGGAGACTCAAAGCTTGAGAAGGTTTTACTATGAGGGAGGTTCTCCGTTTCTGGCTCTGGAGATGACTGGAGATATGTCTCAATGAAGGTGGGTGACCTGTATGAGCTGAGAGTGGCCCAGAGTTGACAGCCAGCAAGGAAATGGAGATCTCCTCCTCTAGCTGCAAGGAACTGAATTTGGCCAACAAGAAAGAAAGGAATCCCTGAAAGGAATTCAGCCTGGTCAAGATCTTCATTTCAGCCCTGGAAGCCCTGAGCAGAGAATCCAGTAATGCTGGGCCCAGACTTCTGACCTATACAACTGTGGACTTATACATGGTGTTGTTTTAAGCCACAAAACTTGTGATACATCATAAATTATAAATGAGAAGTAGGGACACAGATTTGCAGTGATCTGCAGTGGTAAATGGTAAAGCAAATGAATACAATGTTAACAATAAGCAAATTTGGGTAAGAAGTACATGAGTGTTCTTGTACCACTTTTATTTTTGTAACTTTTTCTAAGTTTGAAATTGCTTCTGAATAAAGTTTTAGAATAAAACAGGCATGACTGTTGGGTGGATGTTTTTAGTTGTTTCACTGAGGGTTAATTTATCCAAAATCTTAAATTGTATTTCTGAGAATCAAAGATTGATATGGTTTGATTAAATAATAATTAAATGCTAGCACTCACTGAACTCTTATTATGTGCCAAACACTATTAGTGTTTCAGACATGAACACATTTAAACATTACCACACTCTTTTTAGGTAAGTACTCTTTTATCCCCACTTACAGTTGAAGATACAGAGGCACAGAGAAGGGAGGTAACTTGTCCCTGGTAACACAGCTCCTGTTCAGAGTATTTGACTCTTGAGCCTCATGCTATGTGTTGTTCCCCACCAAAGTCTACATATGCCATTTCAAATTAGTAGTTTGTTTCATTTGAACTGTGTTTGTTGATCTGCTTGATTCTGATTTTTTTCTTCAGATTTTTATATTTTTTACCTTGGCAAAAAAAGAAAAAGGAAAACAAAATAACCTTATTCAAGTTATTCTTTCTTAATTTATTGTTGTGAACATTAAATGAATTAATGGGCGTATGTGTAAGCTTTTAGCAAGCACTCTGAAAGTATAAAATACTGTTTTGTTGTTTGTTTTAATTTTTTTAAGTTTATTTATTTTGAGAGAGAGAGAGAGAGAGAGAGAGAGAGAAAGAGAGAGAGAGACTGCATGGGAGGGGCAGAGACAGAAGGAGAATTGCAAGTAGGCTCCAAATGTCAGGGCAGAGCCTGATGAAGGGCTTGAACTCACAAACTGCGAGATCATGACCTGAGCTGAAATTAAGAGTTGGTCATCCAACTGACTGAGCCAAACAGGCACCCCTGAATTATTGTTTTTAAAAAAAAATTTGTTTAATGTTTATTTATTTTTGAGAGAGAAAGAGTGTGAGTGGGGGAGGTGTGGAGAGAGAGGAAGACACAAAATCTGAAGCAGGCTCTAGGCTCCAAGCTGTCAGCACAGAGCCTGATGAGGGGCTCGAACCCACGAACTGTGTTATCATGACCTGCGCTGAAGTTGGAGGCTTAACTGACTGAGCCACCCAGGTGCCACTAAAGTATTGTTTTTAACGTCTTCAAGAGAGGAATGTTAAGACTTAGGTGGCTCATGCCAATAGCTATGAAGAGTATTTAAGAGAGATCAACTCTGGAGAGTAGGTCTTTAACTCTTATTTTAATAGGCCCTGTCCTTCATCATTGAAAATATTAAAATGAACCAATATCCCACATTAAATGTAATTTATAAATCTCTCAGAGTTGAATTGCTTATGACCAGTTGATATGTCCCATTTTGCAGACATTTAATCAGATTTACTAATTTAGTTTTGGAATTTAAAAACATTTTGGAGCCAATAAATTCATCTCATCTGTCAAACAATCAAGAGCACTGGGCCTCTAAAATGCAATCGCCCTTTTGGGTGCCTGGGTGACTTGGTGGGTAAAATCGTCTGACTCTTGGTTTCAGCTCAGGTCGTGATCTCACAGTTTGTGAGTTGGCGCCCTGTGCAGTGCTCTGTGCTGACAGGTTGGATGGATCCTGCTTTGGGATTCTCTGTCTCCATCTCTCTCTGCCCCTTCTCCGCTCATCCTCTCTCTCTCTCTCAAAATAAATAAATAAACATAAAAAAATACAATGCAGGGGCGCCTGGGTGGCTCAGTTGGTTAAGTGTCCGACTTCAGCTCAGGTCACGATCTCGCGGTCCGTGGGTTCGAGCCTCACGTGGGGCTCTGGGCTGATGGCTCAGAGCCTGGAGCCTGCTTCCGATTCTGTGTCTCCCTCTCTCTCTCTGCCCCTCCCCCGTTCATGCTCTGTCTCTCTCTGTCTCAAAAATAAATAAACGTTAAAAAAAATTAAAAAAAAATACAATGCAATCGCCCCTATTGGGGCCAGATTATTTATTCTCTGACAGGAAGAAGATGGAATTTCAGGGCTGAAGGGATGTTGGGAAACATTGTTTCACTAGGGGGCATTCTTTTCTCTCTGTAGATATCTTCTGGTTGGGGAGCAAACAACTTTTGGAATCAGGTAACAAAGGGGTCCATGCATCCCCTAGCAGTTAAAATAAAAAGTGGATATTTCTCTGTGGCAGAAGACCAAGGGATACTTCCAAAATATAGGATTAGTCACTGTACCAATTAACGCAAATGCATTTGCACATATTTATACAAGGAGATTCAACCTAACTGTGGCTAAACCAACCGAAAGTGCTTGTTCAGTAATCCACATTCATGCTATCTTGATGGGTGTTATATGTGAGAAGCAATTTTGCTACCTAGGAAAAATCTGAAAAACAAGGATTTTCATAAGTGTTTTTAGGTTTCTTGAAGCCATGTTAGGAGAGAACATTTTTGATCTGTGGCAATTTTTCTAGATGGAGCCTTCTTTTTGTCTTAGGAGCTGTGGAGGTTCATTGCAATTAATCTCTACATTGAGCTGTAAGTTTCCTGACAGGGATGTTATACACGAGAATATGAAAGTGCACCAGAGCATTGCTTGAAGGTCATTTTGAGGTCAAAACTTAGTGACTTTTTATCCTTTCGGTCATCATTTGAAATAAAAAGTTCCCACAATAACCCAGCCTTCCCCTTCTCGTTGGATACGCAGCATCAATGCCAGCGTTTGGGAAGAAGCCTGTGTGATGGCTTAATCAAGGAGGTGATGAAGCATTGTCACAAACAGCCTTCTTAGTCACCCCAGCCGCAGCTCACCGATCTCAGTCCCCTGAAAATCTTGAATGATAACGTCACCACTGTTCCCCCTTAATGACACTAGTGCATTTCTTCTCAGGTGGTACTGTGCACCGAATGTAAAAGAGACCAGCTGTATTGTCATTTTCCCAGGAAAATGGCTCAATCTCATGTAAAATTAAAGCCAAGAATTAAAATTTCACAAGTTCCTTTTCTCGTTTTGATGAATCCTTATTCTTTTCTCTCTGTATGGACGTCTACCGTTAGAGGGTTTCTACAATAAAGAACACGTTATTTTTAAAAGCATATTGTAAATAAGAAGGATTATTTATGGGCACACTTTTGGCAGTTCCATGAAAATGGAACGGAGTCCATCAGCACTGAGTCTGGGCAGAAGAGAGTTGCTTTACCATTTGTCAAACTGAATTCATCCAGGGCAGTCCAATCCCAGAGGACAACTGCCGGCCCCCTGCCGTGCACAACAGCTCAGGGTTTACAGAATTTGCTCAGCAAAGTACATATACGGATTTCGGCTTCAGTCTTCTCACCGAACTAAACTTTGTACGTGCCTGTACTTGTATTCTACATAATTAGAGTCAAGTTGGGAGTGAATTTCCAATACCGTCTTCCCCACCCCGAGGATTAACATTTAAAATCTTAATTCTGATAGGCATTCTCAGGAAACTTGGAACACGTTTACATTTATTAGGTAAAAAAGTAAACTTCCGAGATCGCGGCTGTTTGCTCATCTGTGCACGCTCGGCCTCTATGTTTCTAACCTGGGAAATGCAAGGAGACTGTTATTTTCATTCAGCACTTCCGTGTCAAGTGGGCCTCATTTTTGCAGTTGTGGAGTGAGAAAATCTGTCTTTCCTGTCGAGCAGGTGCATATTAGGAGGCAGGGAGTACAGTGTGTTAAGAGCCAGAATTTGAGAGTTAGAACTTTGTTCAAATCTTTGCCTAATCACGCACAAGGATTGTGACTCTAGGCAGGTTACTTGACATCTGTTAACATCACTTTCTCCCCCTGTGAAATGGAGCTAACCCTAAAGTCATGGTAAGTATTACATGAGAGATAATCAGTAGAGCACGGAGTACAGTGTCCGGTCAGTGTGGTGGGGTTGCTAGAATATTATCTGCAGCCACGTGGGGGTGACTTTTAGCCCTCATTTGTAATAGTGAAAATCTTCTGGAAAACTTCAGAGGATTCTAAAACAAAAGTCAGAACCATACGTCAAGAGACTGTAGGAGGCAACTTTATAAGGTAGCCCCTGGGATTATGTGGGGGACAGAATGCTGTGGGTGCAGTTGCACTGAAAGCTTCCACAGCCCCTGAGAGGCCCTTGAGGGGAGCAACCTTTGGGAGCAAGCTGGAGGCTGAGGTGAGTCAGCACACCTACCCAATTCCTGAGAGAAGGCTCCCTAGGGCCACTGAGTCACTCTTCCCTTAAACCAGGAGTCAGCCCCTCCTCCACCCTTTTTTTATTTCTATTTCAGAGTGAAGTTAATGTTAAGAGGTATAATGGGAATAATAAAATATAATTACCATGATGACAAATCTGCAAACGATGTTCCCTGTGAAAATGAATTCTCCTTTGGATATGCTGTGCTTCCTCAGAAAGGCCACTGAGTGGTGTCTCTGCAAGTTGTGCTTCGTGTAAGTCTGAGGCAGGAACTGTTGGCAGAAATGTCTTAGCAGTGACCAAGAAGAGACTCTCTGTCTTTGGGGACGATACCACTGCTGACAGAGAATTGGGCAGGGGACTCACTCCCTTTGGAACATTTCCAGACAGGTGTCTGCGTTGAGCATTTTATTTCAAGACAACTTATCTGTCATCCCCCCACACCATGGTCACTCATCCAATACTCTGTGCAAGACCCTCCTTAGACACCATAAACGATGCAGAGATTTCAGTTGTTTTTCTTTTTAATGTTTATTTATTTATTTTTGAGAGAGAGAGTGAGATAGAGAGTGAGCAGGCGAGGAGAAGAAGGAGAAGGAGACAGAATCTCAAGCAGGCTTCGTGCTGTCACCACAGAGCCCGATGTGGGGCTCAAACCCCCGAACTGTGAGATTATGACCTGAGCTGAAACCAAGAGTTGGATGCTTAACTGACTGAACCACCCAGGTGCCCCAGAGATGCCAGTCTTTATAAGCAACTTACAACATGGTAAGGAAGACGATAGCAACAATAATAGTGATAATAACGGCACTGTGATGATTTACTTACCCCAGGTACTCTTCAAGTTCCTTGAAACCCCTTTTTTATCAAAACAATGCTGTAAGTAGGTGTAATGATCATCTCAGTTTCAAAGATGAGGGGACTGAGGCCTGGGGAGGTTAGGCAACACACGCAAAGGTGAGCCCTACATACAAACACACAATAACACCAAGCAGAATTCAGTTCAATGTCCTGGCAGTTTATGGGAGGGAAAGATCACTTCCTCTGCATGGGCATCAGGGCATACTTCCAGAGGAGGTAGGAGAAACAAAGTCTTGAAGGGTGTAGGGCGTTGAATTGTGGCCCCTCCAAAAGAAACGCCCTCCCCAAACCTGTGAATGTGACCTTATTTGAAAAAGTTATTGTAGATGTAATTATGTTAAGGAACTCAAA
>NW_026057582.1:43444204-43593635 GCF_023721935.1 Panthera uncia | reverse complement strand
TTATTTGAAAAAGTTATTGTAGATGTAATTATGTTAAGGAACTCAAAATGAGGTCACCCTGGACAGAGGGTGGGGCCTAAAGCCAATGATAGGTGTCCTTATAAAAGAAGGACAGAGGAAGATGCCAGGCTCAGACACACAAAGAGAAGGCCACATGAAGCTGGAGGGCAGAGATTGACAGCTCTAAGCCGAGAAATGCCAAGGATACGGGCAGGCATCGAAAACTACGAGCGAGGCAGGGAACAGATTCTCTCTCAGCGCCTCCTGTAAGAACCAACCTTGCCAGAACCTTGGTTTTGGACTTGTGGCTTCCAGGACCGTGAGAAAATTAATTTCTATTGTTTTAAGCCACCCAGTGTGTGGTAATTTGTTATGGCAGCCCTGGGGATGTGAGGGTGTGCGAGAACTGCTCCGAAACGCTGGCTCGAGCAAAGACAGCAAAACGAAAAAATACGGAGGTTTGAGTGTCTGTTTTGGTTTGCCTGAAGCACAAGGACCCTGAAAGGGAGCTAGCTTTCTGAGGCGAAGGTCACATGATGGAGGCTTTGAATGTCAGGTTAGGAAATCTAGATAGATTTTCCTTGATGAGCAATAAGGAACTTGATGAATGCTGTATATTTAGAGAATCAAGGTGTCCCTGAGCTGGCAGGAGGTAATGTGGGCCTGAATTAGCGCAAGGGCAGTGGGAATGAAGAGAAGGGACAGAGGGAAAGTATCCTGTAGGAATCTAAGACACTTGGCAATCAGCAGATTCTCAATCTGACTCCTGCTAAGTAGCTTGATTCATATTTTACCTGCTATTGTTTATGCATCTTTGTCTTCTGGGGATGCTGAACACCCACACTTTAAATGAGCTATCCTAAGTCTTTTGGCTGCCTGTCAAGTTGGATTATTAACTTGTCCTGGCTTTCTGGCAGTCAAGCTGTGCTCCATGTAGATGACTTTCTTTCCTGGAATCTTAGAGAACCTTTCTTTTGCCTTCTCTGCCCTGTTCCTCCTATGTGAGCTATGCCTTTAGAAACGGCTTCAGTACCCTTAGTCACCTCTTCTTGGCTCCTGTTCTGCCTGAGCTGGGCACAGGAGGCAGGGTTTCAGGGCTGCCGCGCTGGCCTCACTCCAGCATTCTGTTACAGATCCCGTCTTAACATTTGATGCTAAGGGTGATGCAGAGGCGGCATTGATCAAGCTGTGACATCTGGAACAGATACAAATCTTCCAGTCATGTCAGAAGTTGGACATTGCCAGTGCCCTGAAGACCTTTAATGTGGTCTGAACCTTCAACTCTCATTAGCATCATATTCCTTTCGATAATTTCCCCAAATCACACTCTCTTCATCTGGCTTTAGAATCCGGAACGAATGAAAGGGGAAGAAGAGGAACCAGCCTTTACCCAGGGCTTACTTATCGTGCGAGGCGCTTTGCCTATGTTATCTCATTTCTTCTTCATGTCAGAACCATGAGGTGGGTGCTATTATCCTCTTTTTACAGATGATAAAATTAAAGCTCAAAGCAATTAGGTCACACGGTGAGTGGTGCTGCCAGGATTCAACCTTGGGACTTTCCCAGATACCACACTGCCTCCTACGTAGGAGATTATTTTTTGTCAGTGCTACTAAAATGGTAGAATTCAGTTTCTGGCATATGTGCAGGATTTCCCTGATGCATGCTGCCTTTTCACTTTGTGACATGATTTTGGATCATCATGTCTCCCCTGGTCCCTCCTAGAGCCCAGGCACTGACCTAGCACTTCCTGGACATGGGCTTCAAGAATGTTTGAGAATTTTCTAGGCTGATAAACTTGGGCTGTTTCCCAAAGGAAACTAAAGTGTGTTTTAGCATCAGGTTACAGTCTGCAGTTGTCTGGTTGCATCTCTAGGTGTCATTGTATTGGAAAGGATGAATAAAATGGGTCCTCTTATGTAGCCTTGATCTCTATGTTGGTTCAGGGAAAAGAAATGGCCTGGATACAGCATCACGGTGGTACTGCCTGCAATACCGGTGACGCTAGGACCCCTGTTCCAACTCTCTAGTTTCCAGACCCAGGCCGATATCCTCAGGACCCAAGGCCTACCACTCTAACCCCACCTCTCTTCATGCTGCATCTGTCCCACCTTTCTCCTGCTCACTCCCAGGAGGTACTTCTCCCTTCTCTCTGCAATTCAATCCTAAACTTTGCTCGTGGCTCAGCCCCACATCACTAAGCCTCTCCTGGTCTGCTTTCCATCACTGAGTTCCTGCAGCCAGTTTGCTTCTGTGGTGTTGCTCCCAGCTTTCTTTCTGATTCTGGGTCTGTGCATTCTCTCTTTAATTGACTATAGCCTCTTAGAGTAGGGAGTTCAGTTTTCCTTTTGGCCTCGTGGTGCCTGGCAGAATGCTGGGCATACAATGGGGGCGTTAATTATTGATTGCATCTGTAAATTGCAGACACATTTCTAGAACATAGATTACCTTATAAAATCTGCATTACTTTCCTCACTGGGGACAGAATAAAGTGCAATTCCTGAGCATGGAATTAACAAAAAAAAAAAAAAAAAAAAGGAGCAAAATATAAAACAAAACTCCTCATCTTTAGTTTCCAAACTATTCTTTCTTCCAGGCTCTGACTAAGCACTGGGTTATCATTGCTCTTACCATTCCCTCAGCTGGAAATATCATTTCCAGATTTTCTGCCCTGGAAATTCTTCCTACCCTTCAGAGGCCACCTTCTATGTGGAGCCCTCCTTGATCTCCCAAGACACAGTGAAGAGAGTTTTTCTTCTGAATGCCTGCACCATGTCATGTTCACCCAGTTTGGCCTGAGTTTTATTTAACCTTGTCCTGTATCTCCTTGTTTCCATCCCTTCTGGACTGCACTCTGCCTGAGGAGCAGAAGGCAAAGTTGTTGACTCACCTTTGCATCCAATTAATGCCTAACGTAGGATGAGCAGCCTTTCGTTAAGGCTGGCTGTGCTCGGTGTAATTCCTGTCTGATAGGAATCAGCAGCAGCTCTAATGCTTTTCAGCAGCTTGCTGGCCTGGAGAGGAGCTAGAAGGGGAGCTAAAACCTAGCAGGGAATGTACCTGCTCCTTCTTCTTTCACATCCTCCCTGGTGGCAGAGACAGGGTTCTTAGGTCTCCATCTCTGATGCTTAGCTGGCCTTCCTTAGCAACCTCTCCCTGCTAGGGAAGAAACGGAAATCGTCCCCAAATCAAGTGCACACGTTGCATCAGAGGCAGGGCAGGGCCCCTGTGTCTTATGAGTCAGCAGGCATTAAACCAAGCTCATCTCTCCCCCTTACCTCTAAAGCCCACAAAGCAGCAAACTTGTTATCGCTGCACAGGAGATAATGAGCATTAGGCCAAGGACAGGGCAGCCTGGACTGTGGCAGGGGCTGCTTTCTTTTTCAGGGATGGTGCAATGAGCCACTTTCTTTCAATCGCTCGTGACTTTTATGCTACTCACTGACGGTGAACCAGAGACACCTACTTGACATCATTAGTCGTGTGAGCCAGATGTCAGCCACTAGATGTTTCTAACTTCCCCAGCTTGCTGAGCTCCTCTGGTCCTTTGTGATTTAGTAAAAATTGTCTCAAATGCCCAGCCCTTATGCCCAGATACTTTCCAATAGCTCTGAGAATTCTAGCTGGTGAGGTGTATAGAAGGAGTCTGTGTTCCCTCTGCCACTAGTCTTTGCACTGCTTTCTTGGCCTCTGTGTTCTGCCTCCTGCACACCCTGTTCCTTCTGCAGATAGTATCTGCTCACTGGACTCCTAACAAACCCTCAGGCCCCATTATGCCAGTATTTGTGGCTGTGTGTGCTTCAGACTTCACTGAGGATTTGGGCCATGGAATATGTGTGTGTGTGTGTGTGTGTGTGTGTGTGTGTGTGTACACGCATGCCTGTGCACATGGCTTCCTAGGGCTGTTATAATGAAGTAACACAGAATGGACTAAAAAGCAACTTACTGTCCCACAGGTCTAGAAGCCAGAAGTCTGAGGTCAAGGGGTCAGCAGGGCCATGCTTCCTCTGAAGGCAGGAGGGAAGGATTCATTTGCAGCCTCTCTCTTAGCTTCTGGTAGTTCCTTGGTTTATGGCAATATAATTCCTCTCTACACAGAGTGTTTTCCCTGTGTGTGGGTCTGTATCCAAATTTCTTCTTTTTTAGAAGGACGCTAGTCATATGTGAACAGGGGCCCACCCTTTTCCAGTGTAACCTTGTCTTCGTTGCTACAACCCTATTTCCAAATAAGGTCACATTCTGAGGTCAGAGGTGTTAGGACTTGAGCATGTGAATTTGGAGGGGATACAGTTCAATCCATAACAGTGTGTGTGTGTCAGGGCCAGGGGTGTTACCTGACAGAATGGAAAGGCAAAACACTCGCAACTGAATATTTAATCATCTCAGGTTTTGTTTTTTTTAATGCTTGTGTGTGAGAGAGAAGAGAGAGTGAGGAGAACGTGAGCAGGGAAGGGGCTGAGAGGGGGAGAGAGAATCCCAAGCAGGCTCTGCACCATCAGTGCAGAGCCCAATGCAGGGCTTGATCCCATGACCCCATGACCGTGAGATCATGATCTGAGCTGAAATCAAGAGTAGGATGCCTAACCGACTCAGCCACCCAGGCACTCCTTAACCATCTTGGTTTTAAAAGTTCCTCAGCCATTCCATCCTCTGGGGAACTTCCTGGGGTCCTCTTCCCCCAGCCTCCTGCCATGTTGCTGGATCCCTTCCAATGTTCTTCTTGGACCTCTCCTTGCTTCTTCCTGTTTCATCCAGTTATAACTCCAAAAATTACTGTGCGTTTCTGAAGCAAAACAGTTTAACTATTTTCCTCTCTCCACAAACCCTCCAGACTTGGCCTATACAGGACCCTCCTGATAACTAAAAGCCCCATTTGAGATGTTTCTCACAAAGACACTTCTCTGGCTGAGGGGAAATTCTGTGGCCAGCTCTGATAGGAACATTTTTTTATTCCCTTCATCAGTAAATGAAATGAAATTATTTATTGATCTAAATATTTTTGTCAACTAGTTTCTATTTATATCTGAGTGCATTAAAAAGTGCTTCCCACCCAAAATGAGAAAAAAAAAAAACAGAAATAAAGGTGAACATAGGCTGTGACTCACAGGTGAGGGATGGACAGCTTATTATTCTTCCTTCCACTACAAAACATACTGATAAATGTGATAACCTTTTTTCTGCTGGGAAAGGACACGGCTTCAGAGTCCTTCTCTATGGAATTGATTCAGGCCATTGTTAGGAGTCCAGTAGAGTTGACATGAGGAATGAAGCCCATGTGCCACCACACTTGTAGACATTGTGTGGAGGGAGTTTATGCTTCTGGTGATGGCTTCTTTCCCTGTTCACTAACAGTTGACAGTTTGGGGAAATGAACAGAGTGTGGGGAATGTGATTTCTGTATCAGTCAGCACGAACTGGGTTATACTGTGGTCATGAACGACCCTTGAATCTTGGTACTTCTTGCTGATGTCACATGTCCTTTAGGGTCAGCAGAAGCTCTGCTGTGTCACCTTTATTCAGGGAGACAGGCTGGCAGAGCAGCCTGTATCCGGAACATTGCTGGCCTAGTGGCAGAAGGAAATAGATCCTGTTGAACCATGCGCTGACTCTTAAAGCTGCTTTTAAGTAATGCTTGTCACTTCCACTCACATTTCATTGGCCAAGGCTAATGTCAGTGACATAGGCAAGAGTAATCTTCCCTCAGGAATGGAGAGCAAAGACATGAATTCAGTTCACATGAGATACCTCCTTCTTTAATGTTCCTAAACGTCGCAGAAATGAAGTGAAGGAAAATGGAGACCTTTTCTATTTATCAAATTTTAATGGCTATTCTTTATTCTTCTTACTATATATGGTAGAAATCTTATTATGAGGTTTAAAGAATAGAAATACACATTAACATCAGGATCTTTCTTATTCAATATCTTTTCTGCAGCTGGGATGTAATTCGTTTTAACAGAAGGCTGCTTAACAGTCAAAATTAGGTCTATTAACGCAGACCAAGATAGTAATCTTAGTGGTTAAATCTGGACTCTAATTATCCAACACAATAGTGTTGTCTTTTTTTTTTTTTTTACATTTATTTATTTTTGAGAGACAGAGTGAGACAGAGCACAAGCAGGGGAGGGACAGAGAGAGAAGACACAGGAAGAAGAAGAAGCCTGAAGAAGGCTCCAGGCTCCAAACAAGCGTTCAGCACAGAGCCCGATGTGGGGCTTGAACCCACAAACCGTGAGATCATAACCTGAGCCAAAGTCAGTCACTCAACCAACTGAACCACCCAGGCACCCAAATAGTGTTGTCTTTTATTTACCTTCACAGTGGAATAAGATAAACCCAACAGTACCGCCTCCTGAGCCACAGCCCTCTCAACCTCTTAGAAATATGTTGTACTCTTATACATACTTATAACAGGAAAATCATCTTTTCATATTGAAATACATTAAGGCAGATATAAAAACAATGATCACATGCTGTGTGAATTATTCACTTCATCCTATTAATGTGAGAGTTTCAACATGGGACCTACAAAGCATCCTTGCTAAAGGATGTTTGGAAGAGCCACTGGCTTAGAAAAATGTTAATAGATGTTACACCGAGAAAGGTTTAGTAATTCAAGGGTTCAGGGAGTTCTTGGTTAAACACGGTAAACAGGTTTCTGTGATGTAAGACATCTCAGAATCTTAATGATGCATTATTAGTGCCTGAGCCATTTATCTGATAAAACTCTTCAGCACACACTGGGAAACGCTGACTCACAGCTTTCAACCAGTCCCACTGCAACCACCTTCCAACCTAACTGAAACTCCAATCCTTTCAGCACCTCTGTTTATTTTTAATCAGTAGCCCTCTGATTTCTTTACTTCCCTGTTTAACCACCTTAGACTGAATGATTCATCATTTTAGTATCACGCTTGGCCAGTTATCTAAACCCCCTTATCTCTTACTTGTACTCAGCTGGAAAACCCCAACTGTGGATGAATCCAGCTTTCTGCTTCCTCTGAGCCCTGCTGGAGAAAGCTATAGGACCATGAACCTCAAATAGGCCCCTAATATCTGATAATCCCACTATATTTCCTGTCAGCACACTTCTTACTCTCCCACCTTCTTGTGATACTACTTCCAACTCTTCTTACTTTCTGGTTTGTATGACCACCTCTCTCCATTCCCACTGCATGCCCTACCGGCCTAGCTCCTTTACAGAGCACAGTGTGCCTGGTGTGCCCAGTCCTGCACCTCCTACAGCTGCCCTCATTCGAGACTCCTTTTCCCCTGTTGGGATGATGGATATGTTTCTCCTCCATCAAAGGACAATCCCTCCACTTGTACTTCCATTCCCACACCCTCCCAACTTTCCAAGGACCTTATGCTATCAATTATACTTTTTTTTTTCTTTTTGAGAGAGAAAGTGCGAGCAGGGGAGAGGGCCAGAGGGGCAGAGGGAGAGAGGGGGAGAGAGAATCTCAAACAGGCTCCATGCTCAGCATGAGGCCTAATGGCGGGTCTCCATCTCACAACTGTGAGATCACGACCTGAGCCGAAATCAAGAGTCCCACACTTAACTGACTGAGCCACCCAGGTGCCCCTACTTTCTTTTTCTTATATACAGTCAGTCTTACTTTTCAACTGGTCTTGCTCATCAGCCATCAGCTTTTACATTTGCTTGAGTCTTTCCCATTACAGGAAGGAAGGGAGGGAGGAAGGAAGGAGGGGAGCAAGGAAAGGAGGGAGGAAGGAAGGAAGGAAAGAAGGAAGGAAGGAGGGAGGGAGGGACAGAGGGAAGGAGGAAATTATATTCAACATTCTATTCTGTTCCAGCTAGTGCTTCCTCTTCGTGGCCAAAAATCTTGCTGTTTCCATTTCCTTTTCTCCCACTCTACTCAATCTGCTCTCATCTATTTTTTGTAAATTTTAAATTGAGATTTTAATATACAGATGGCAGTGTGCACTAGTCTTAAATGTACACAGCTCAATGAAGTTTTGCATATTCATACACCCTGTGTAGCTACCACCCAGATCAAGATATAGAGAATTTCCAGGACCAAAAAGTAACAATATCCTCAGTGTTTCATAACTTGATATCTTCACTTCATAATACATCCTGTTCATTCCATGGCAAGATGTTGAGACTTTCTTGATTTCTCTACTACTGAGTAGTGCTTCATTATGTAGCTGTACCATCATTTATCAATATTCTGCAGATGGACATTTAGATTGATTCCAGTCTTTTGCTGCTCAAAATAGTGCTTCAATGAAGAGTTTTGTGGGCATCATTTCACATTTCTGCCAGTGTATTTTTGGTACAGATTCTTAGAAGTGGAATTACTGAGCCAAAGGTTAAATACATTTGCAGTTTGGCTAGATATTGTCAAATTCCTCCCCACAGAGATTGTACATTAGTATTCCCTCCTGCGCTCTGGAACAGGACGACATCTGTTTTGTCACAGACTTGCTGACAATACAAGTTTAAAGTTTTTTGAATTTTATATGCTTTTTATTTTCTTGCAGCATGATTGAGATATAATTGACATAAAATATACAGCACACAATTTGATGAGTTCTGCCTGTATATGTACAACTATGAAACCATTACTACAAACAAGATAATGAAGACATCCATCTCACCCCAAAGTGTCCTCATGCTCCTCTCTAATCCAACTTTTGCTCCCCAGTCCTCTCTCAAGCGTGAGAGGTCTCAGCAATTTTACTTCCTATACACACGTTTTTGAGATGACAGGAGATGTGCCTAGCAACATGAGGGGGTAAGTGAAGAGAGAAGGAACTGGCATAGGGAACCCAGGAGAGAGAACGTGGAACCCTCAGCCTGGGCATGATGGGAAATCCCAGTTTGTGGCCCACTGCAATCTGTGGTGCTGGCCCCGGCGTGGAGGGCAATGGGTTTGGATTGGGAACAGATCATAAGACTCCAGGAGAGATGAAAAGGCAATCAATCCGAAACCTGATATATCACATGTGGAGGGGAGATTCAGAGACTCAAACAGAATTTTCGGCTGAAAATCAAGCAAATGAGGAGAGAGAGATAATAAGGAAAAGTTTTGATATGCCAAACGGCTCAACTACGAATGGCCTTTATGTTGTGACTATGATGTAAATACGGAAGTTGATCTAACCAAAATTACAGTAGGAGCTTCTCGAGGGAGTGGCAGGCAACAAGGTAGGGGTGAAAGACAGCTGAACTCTTATTTCCCACAGGGCGAGCTGAAGGAGCATTCTTACAGTTGAAGGAACAAATGAAGCATGTTCTTGGTAATTCCTACACAGCCTCACAGTCTGGCTTGAGTGATAAGTCCATGCGCCCCTTTTCCTGACCACCCTCCGTGGCTCGCCTTCAGGCAATCTTGTGCATACCTCTATTAGGGCACCATCATAATTTTTTATTTACTTTTCTGTATGCCCATGAGATCGTGAGCATCGTGGGGGAAGGGCAGTATTTTATAAGCCCTTGATCTGAAGTGTTGAATTAATGTACAAACACTACAGAACATCGCAAAAACAGAATTTACCAAGGTAAGGGGAATTTAAAGAGTCTGTTTAATAACCACAGTATATTAAAATTCAAGTCAAATCATAATGATTCTAAGACATTTACTCATTTTACTCCTGAAGCTCCAAAACACTCCATTTTCCAGGGTAGTCAACTGTCGTCATGCACATATCTCCACTTAACTCTTCAGGCTACTGTGAATTTCTCTTAATGAGATTAAGTGCTTGGGCCCTTTGATGGGAACTTTTATTTAATTTTTCTCATTCGTTAATGGAAAGGTTTTAACATTCACATTTCTATTACCTCCTGCTGGGATAATTTCATAAGCCCTAGTTATCTCATTAGGAGTAAGAAACCACTATTTCCAGGAAACGTTATGGGATATTACATTGTGGTTAACAGTGCAGGCGTGTATTATTTTTAAAACTCAGTATCAAACAAGTTAATTGAAAAAATGTATTCTTTTTGCTGGAGGTAGAGAGAAATGGAAAAGGGAAGTTAGAGGGTGATTAATAAAAATAATATTCTTTTTGCAGAACAATTTCCTGTACATTATAAGCTCCCTGAATGTTTTTAAAACACAATTCAGTTTGCCACAATTTGGCTTAAACACAGATGGACACATCTATAACGTAAGCACGTCCATCTGTTTTCCTAAAACTACAATATTGGAGCTGTATGCTCCAAATGACAAAGGGATTGAGGAGGCACCTTTGACCATTACACGCAATGACCCAACTGGAAAATTCTCATTGCCTATCTTCAAAGCTCAGTGATTTGCCTCATGCCCACGGGGAGGAATGCTTCTACCAACAGACACAACAATGGCTCTAATGGATTGGAAGGTGAGGTTTCCACATGCCACTGAGCAAACAGACCAAAAAAAAAAAAGACCGTTTATAACATTTATGGGATGATTGTGCCCGCCTCCTGAAGAGAAATGGAATTGCTGTGGAAAACAAGGACATGAGCCCCCAGCCTTCTCTGAAGGAAAAACTTGCCACCGTGCTAGGAGCAGTATAGTTAGCAGACAGCTTCCAACTATCAGGTCCTCCCAACTATCAGCAGAGAGCCAGCTCGCCTGTGGCCACATCGCTCCTGGAATAGCCGGTGACAGAGCTGTGTGGCAATGCTCTTTCCAGAGCTCCCTACCAGGCTGGCATTAGGTTTGTGCTGCAGTGTGATTCTTGGGCTCAGTTCTGCTTCTGCTCTCTTAACATCACGGGTGTTGATCCCCTAAACAAACACCTTGCACCCCAGGCTCTACCTCAGTATCTGCTTCCAGATAATCCAATCGGCACACCTGGCTCACGGTGAAGGGGAGAAGGGCTACCCGTGGGGCTCAGGGGAACCAGTGGGCTTCCTCCTGTGCTGCCACTGCCACTGCCCATGGTACCAGTCAGTGCAACGCTACAGTAACTCGACAGAAACTGGACGGTAAAAGGCTTGGATCCTGCAGAAATTAAGGTCTGGTTCACTTCATCACCAAAAAAAAAAAAAAAAAAAAAAAAAAAAAAAGGCCAGCTGAGATGCTGGTAGATAGCTGGCTGGTAGAAAGCCAAGGGAACACAAGAAATAAATAAAAAATACCAACTATGGTATTTATACAACATTGCAGAAGTAAGAACAATTTCAGGAACACGTGTTTTCTCCTCTGCTATGTCATGGATATGTTTATGTACTTCAATTTCCCTTTCTTCTCCACTTTCCCCTTACAGGTACTTATAGGGCAAATGGGAGGCAGTTAACTTTAAATTTTAGTTTGCATGCTATAGGCTATTAATAAGGGCTGTGACAGAACAAAAGAGAAATAGATATCTCCCAGACATCCTGGACTTAAAACTGGACCTGGCAATGGTTTAGGCTCTGAGACTTTAAAGAAGGAATGAATATATTTTTGCTTCCATAAGGATACTTTAATTTTGTTAGGTAAGAACACTTTGGGGACTACAAGTATGTGGAAAAAAGGTGTATGTTGATATTGGGCAGTGAAGGAGTGGAATGTAAAGAAGAAGACTAATTCTTTTCATATCTAACATTTACTGAGCACTTGAATTAACTCACTTAATGAATTAAATCATTTAATCTTCACGACAGCACTGAGAGTGGTACTATTATTATCTCCATTTACAAATGAAACTGAGGCTCCTAGAGCTTAATTAACTTGGCCACAGTTGCAGAGCATTTGCTCCCAGGTGTTCTGTATATCCTTCACATGCTTTTTTTTTTTTTAGAGTGAAAGAGAGCACATGAGCATGGGTGACGGGCAGAGGAATAGAGAGAGAGAGAGAGAGAGAGAGAGAGAGAGAGAGAGAGAATCCCAAGGAGGCTCCACACTCAGCATGGAGCCAATGCAGGGCTTGATCCCATGACCCTGAGATCATGAGCTGAGCAGAAATTGAGAGTCCAATGCTCAATTGACTGAGCCACCCAGGCACACCTGAATGTTCTTTCTTTCTTTCTTTCTCTTTTTTTTTTTTGCGTGTTCTTAATCCAAGTGTTATTCTTATTTTACTGTAGAGGAGACATATCATTCTTTCAGGTTGCTTGGGGAATTCTCTTCCACATGACTCTGGGTAGAAGACAGAGCCCACTTGCCTCTACAAAGTTAAAAGTACAGATACCTCCCATTTTCTCTTGCACCTCAGGTATGGACATGTTATTGATGCCACTTTGAAAATAAACTTTTAACCTTGAAAATAAAACAGTTTATTTTACTAGCAAAAATGGGTTTATCCAAGAATAGCAGAGAATTGCAACCGGAGATAAGCAAGCTGGGAAAGCCCATACAACAATAGAGAAAAAAGCTCTTTTATACAGGAGAGACGGGTAATTGGGAAGGCTGGTACAAACAAAAAATCTATTGGGGTAAACTAGAGTTCTAAGTATAGTGGCTTCTCATTGGCTGAGCTGTGACTGTCTCTCATTGGCGGGGCTGTTGCCAGGGTGAGGAAGAAACTTTCCTTCCTCCCGCTGGGATAGTAGAGTAGCACTCACATAGAAGTGCATCTCTTCGTGTTTGGTTTGTAATGGACCAGTGCTGAGAGTGAGAGCGCCCCCCGCCGGCCTCCCAAATCCATTCTAACTGGGGTTTCCTTTTATTAATTTTCACAAGGCTTACCAATCAGATGCACTCTCTGGTGGTTATCACAGTCAGATCAAGTTCCAGGAGAACCAGGGGTAGCAGTGCCAGTGGTGGCTTTCAGTGTCCAGTGCCAGGCGTGTTGGGGTCATAAGCCACAGCTTCTGGTGCTTGGCTGCTGCAGTGGGCCTGTCGTCACCAGACCAGACTTGCATTCTTCTGGATGTTCTTAGCTATGAAGCTGTTAACATTGTTAACATTGCAGCCTTCTCAGGAATTCTGTAAGACACCCAACATTCTGATTTGTAGCAACAGCCCTCATGGTTGTTTAGCCTTATTTCTAAAATGAAATACTAGCTTATACATAAAAGAGCTCATGGCTCTTTTTCTGCACCCGGCACTGTTCTAAGTACATTACATACATGGGCCAAATGAAGTCTTAGAAAACCCTAGGACTTAAATCAGACTATTGTTCCCATTTTACAATGAGGAGACTCACGTACAGAGAACTTAAATAACTTATCCTAGGTCACAAAGAGATGTGATTCAAGCCCACATAGTCTGTCATCAGAGTCTATACTCACTACCAGTCATTTTACATGGGCCCCTTTATTTATGAAGGCTTTGTTTTGATTCTGCCCTCTCTTGGATGACTGAATTTTGTCATCAACATTTTTTTTTTTCTTTCTCAAGAAGAGCATGTAGGTGTTGTTTTGTTTCAGTTCTCTCATGCTGGAGAGTGTCTATCTTTTGCCTTTGTATGAAGAGCAAATGTGCTGAATACAAATTTCTAGGTCACATTTTGCTGCAGAACCCCCTAGGCATTGTTTTACTGCCTTCTGAAGTAGATGATTTTGTGGTGTGTCTGAGGCCCACCATATTTTTCTCTCTTGTGTGTAACTTTTTCTTTTTTGCTTTGTATATAACTTTTGCTTTTCTCTGTTGAGATTGGTCCTTTTCCTTTCATTAGGATATATTTTGATTTGGGCATCCTAGGTCATGTTATGGCTTTTTGTCCGAAGATTCAAACGTTTATTTTGGAATAATTTTCTCCTGTCACTTTTTGGGGAAAAAATTAAAAACTCATTTGGTTTTATTCTTCAGGAATATCAATTATGTGTCTGTTAGATCTCCTTTGACTTCAGTGTCTATCATTTCCAGTATATTTTGTATCATTGCCCCTTCCCATATCTTTCTGGGGTTTTGAAAAAGTCTGTCAATTATGTCCTTTACTGTGTTTTTGATTGTGTTATTTCCATTTTCATTTCTCATGTAGTGTTTTTAGTCATGGTTTTCTATATCTATTCCAGTGTTTTCCCCCGGGCTCTGCTCCCCTCAGGGCTGTCTGACTTGCCTTTTACCTTTATTGTTTTTTGAACTGTTCCTATTATCTTGGATAATTCCTCTTACATCTATATTATTTTTTTTTAATTTTTTTTAACGTTTTATTTATTTTTGAGACAGAGAGAGACAGAGCATGAATGGGGGAGGGGCAGAGAGAGAGGGAGACACAGAATTGGAAGCAGGCTCCAGGCTCTGAGCCATCAGCCCAGAGCCTGACACGGGGCTCGAACTCACGGACTGCAAGATCGTGACCTGAGCTGAAGTCGGCCGCTTAACCGACTGAGCCACCCAGGCGCCCCTCTATATTCTTTATCTGTAGGTTGATTACATTCTTTTATTCTTTTTTACTTTCTTCCTACAGTATATATGCATAAAGCCTGGATGGTTTTTTTTTTTTAATATTTTTAATGTTTATTTATTTTTGAGAGAGAGTGAGCAGAGGAGGGGCAGTGAGAGGGGACAGAGTATCTGAAGCAGGCTCTATGCTGACAACAGAGAGCCCGATGTGGGGCTCAAACTCACACAGTGAGAACATGACCTGAGCCGAAGTCGGATGTTAACCAGCTGAGCCATCCAGGGGCCCCTGGATGGTTTATTTCTGATACCAACAGGGAGAAGCTAGTTGAGGTATGAAGTGAACAGTGAAGTTGGGCAGTCTTCAGCTTCCTATAATGATGACTTCCTCTTTCCTAAGCATTCATATACTCTTCATATTTGGCATTCAGGAGGGTAGTATGGTATATAGTAAGTCCCTTAAACCACCTCTGGAAAATCTCTTAAACTCTCTCTCAACTACCAGACAAGATTATAGATAATACAAATTATTGCTATCAGGGTTTCTCCTTCAGCCATCCCTCCTCAGGGATAGCTTTTCAGTGCAGAATTGGTGTCTCCCTAAGGGCACTTACTGCTTCTCCCATGGGTTCCTCATATCCCTCCATCTTGGTGCTTTAATTAAAGACTCTTTGAAACTATCATTTATTCTCAGAAGTACATATATGTTGCCTGAGGTGCAAGGCTGTCAGTGTTCACCATCATTTCTGTTCAAATTTGAAAGGGGTTGGCAAGTATTTTTCATGATGCTTGTTTGGAATTGTAGTATTTCCCTGTTTAAAGATGACATTAGGAATCCAGGAATGCTTTACCTGGGAGGTTTTAGATCAGAGCGTCCCATGAGGTTGCAATCATCTCAAGGCTGGAGTGGGGCTGGAGAATCCCATCCCAAACTCACTGTCATGATTGCTGGTGGGTCTCAGTTCTTTGCTGACTATTCACTGGAGGCTTCAGTTTCCTCCCACATGAGTCTCTCCATAAGGCTGCTAGCACATGGCAGAATGCTCCCCACAGAGAATGAGATGTGAGAAAAAGAGAAAGAAAGAGAGCGAGAACAAGAGAGCATCCAAAATGGAAACCACATTCTTTCACAATTTAATTTCAGAAATGATCTACTATCACTTCTCCTATATTTGGTTGGTCATGTAGATAAATCCTGGTATAGTGTGGGAAGAGACTACACAGGGTGTGAATATCAGAAGGGAGAGATCATAAGGGTTATCTTGGAAGCTGGCTACCACAAGTATATATATGTGTGTGACTATGTATATGCATTCATATGTATTTATGTATGTATGTATATAATATATATTACACACATGCATAAATTAACCAGAAGGATGTTTATATCAATTCTAAATTTATATGCACTTAATAACACAGCTTTGCAATATATAAGTCAAAAATTAATAGAACTACAAAAAGAAATAGATAAATCCCCTATTATAGCGGGAGATTTTAGCTCACTTACCCAGTAATAAATAGACACAGTAGATGAAAATATCTGTAAAGATAAGTTTTGAATAAGACAATTAACAAGCTCAATCTAATGGACATATATAAAACCCCATAAAACAGTTGGAGAATGCACATTCTTTTCATGCCACACAGAACCTTATGAAATTTGACTGCTTAATAGTCCACAATTCAAGTAGTAATACATCTTAGAGAATTGGAACCACAATTTTTGACCACAATGCAATTAAAATTCAGATCACTTTGTAAAAATATGACCCTGAAAATCCTATATGCTAGCAAATTTTAAATGTACTTCTAAATAATTCACAGGTCAAAGAGGAAATCATAATGGGAAATTGAAAAAAATGTAGACGTGAAAAATAAAAACAAATGCTACATATAACAATTTTGGAGACTCGGGTACAGCAATGAATAGAGGGAAATTTTATAGTTTTAAATTGATAATTTAAAAAAGCCAAAAGACCAAAAACTAATAAATTAAGAAGCTATTTGAAAAGTTATAAAAGTAATGATAGAATAAACCCAGTAATAGTAGAGGTATGGAAGTAATCAGGAATAGAGTAGAAATTAACGAAATAGAAAGCAAAGTTTAAAAAGGATTAAGAAGTGCAAAATTTTGACATAACTAATAAAATTAATATACCTCTGGAAAATTAGTTTAAAAAAAGAGAAAGGGGCACCTGGGTGGCTCAGTCAGTTAAATATCTGACTCTTGGTTTCGGCTCAGGTCATGATCTCATGGTTCATGAGTTCAAGCACTGCATCAGGCTCTGTGGGATTCTCTCTCTCCCTCTCTCTCTGCCCTTTCCTCACTCTCTCTCAAAATAAATAAATAAACTTTAAAAGAGCAAGAGAGTACACAAAATACCATATTGGGAATAATAAATGGGATACAACCCAAGGAAATATAGTGATTAGAAGGAAATTCAGGAAAAACACTTCATGACAAATTTTAAAACAAATAAAAACAAATGTCTACAAAAAATGAATTTACCAAAGTTAACTAAAAACAGCAACAACAAACAAACAAAAAAACCCATGAGGATTCCTTGAAACATATGGATTTTTTTATTTTAAATGAAATTCTCAAAAAGAAAACAACAGGTTCAGATAATATTGAGGACAACCTCTAACAAACATTCAGTGCAAACTCTTCTAGAGAACTGAATGAACAGAAACACTTATTAATTCTGTGGGATTTACTAAATGATTAATTTCAGAAGCTTGTGGTAGGTAGTAGAATATATCAGCAAAGTATTTTGTGATCTCATCCATTAAATATTTATATAAACAAATGTAGCCAATTTAAGGTAACTGTTGAGTTTATGGTGAGCTCTGTCTAGGTCAGCTGACATAACTGAACTTACCCCAGGTGATAAAAGTTCAATAGAACTCTGTTTTAAATTCTCTTTTTCATCTTTGCTAATAAAAGTGGCCATCTGGAGCTCCTGGGTGACTCAGTCCATTAAGTGTGTGACTCTTGGTTTCAGCTCAGGTCATGATCCCACAGTCATGAGACTGAGCCCTGCATCAGGCTCCACGTGGAGCCTGCTTGGGACTCTTTCTCCCTCTTTCTCTGCCCTGCCCCCTCTCATGTACAGGTGTACATGATCTCTCTCTCTAAAATAAATAAATAAACATTAAAAAAAAACACTTAAAAAAAGGTGGCCATCCCTTGTGCTACATTTGGAACTTTCCATCAGTCTTCTGAGAGTATGTTCTTGCATCAGCCATAGCAAGGTTTGGTGTCAGCATCCCTAGGAATTACAGATGGGAAGAAATTCTTGTATTTTCCCCTATCAGTACAAATTTGCCCCAATTGTTTCATTTAAACAATCTTATGTCTATGACTGAGTTGGTATAACCCCTCCTCTCTGAATTCAAGAGAACTGAAATCTGAAATGCAATCTTTATGACAGAATTTAAGAGCAATATATTTAATTGAAATAAACCATAAACTCAGCCCTCTTTTTCTCTCTGTTCTGCTTGCTGTTCAAGTTTAGATGTGAAAATCTGCCTGTTAGTTTTTGATGCCTGAAAAGTCATTTCACTAATCTCACTGTGACCTCTGACGCACTTGCTGACGTTCCAGGAGCTGTCCTTTTCTTTCATGATCAGGTAAATGATCTCTACCCCAGATGTCTATGAATCACAATTGCAGAATTCTTGCTGATTTGCCTATTTTCTCCCTTCTCTGAGTTTATCTTTTTACTTCCAATGGAGGCATCACTTCCAGCCCTTTCTGGAGGCCCTTTGTTTCCAACAGACCATGGAATCTTTCCTGCACATACTCAGATTGGAACTACAGCACCATCACGGGCCCAGGGCAAGTTACTCAATGTCTTTTGCTCATATTTCTCATCAGTTAACTGGGAACAATGATTCCTATAGTTCAGGGTAGTTGTTGTGGACTGAATGTTTTCATCCCCGTCAAATTCCTATGTTGAAACCCTACCCCGTAATGTGATGGTATTAGGAAATGAGGCCTGTAGGAGGTTGCTAGATGAGGTCATCTAACAGAGGATTAGTGCCCTCAGAAGAGTCATGGGAGAGCTTGCTTTCTGTCTCTGCTCTCTGCCATGTGAGGGTACAACTAGAAGTCAGCAGTCTGCAACCCACGAGGGGGGTCACCAGAACTTGACCTTGTGCATAGCACTCTCATCTCAGACTTGGAGCCTCCACAATTGTGAGAACGAAATTTCTGTTGTTTATAAGCTACCCAGTCTATGGTATTTCTGTTAAAAGGGCCAGAATGGACTAAAACTAAGACAGTAGTACAGACGTTCCTGGGAGATGTTCCAGGTTCAGTTCCAGACCACGACAGATAAAGTAAATGTAGCAATAAAGAGACTCAAATGAATGTTTTGGTTTCCCAGCACATATAAAAACTGTTTACATTATACTGTAGTCTATTAAGTGTGCAACGGGATGTCAAGAAAGACAACATATATACCTAAATTAAAAAATACTTCATTGGTAAAGAAAGAAAACGCTAATCATTATCTGAGCTTTCAGTGAGTCGGAAACACTGGTTGCAGATCACCATAACAAATATAAGAGTGAAAAAGTTTGAAATACTATGCGAATTACCAAAGAGTTGAACGGAGACACAAAGTGAGCACATGCGTTTGGAAAAATGACGCTGATAACTTACTCGGTGCAGAGTTGCAACAAATTTTCCAAAATGCAGTATCTGTGGAGTGCGAAACAGCGAAGCACAAGAAAACAAGGTGTGCCTGTAATGAGGTTAGAGCGGAATTACGTGCTTAGCGTGGCTCGTAGAACTCAGTAACCACTCAATGCATGTCAATCATTATTCTGATCATTATGCCCAACCCCAAAGCCAATTTTCTGTGAATTTTAGGGATAGAGATTTTTTATTCTAATTTCTATGAATTATCTATTGACCTTATGCATTTAGTGGCAGGGTACGTTTTTAGATTTTGGCACATGAATGCCATTTGAGATCTCTAGGAGAATAAATATAATGGCGATGACTTGTGTCTCTAATTGCCTTTAATGAATGCATAACCTCGCTGTGAATGAGTATTAAGCTCTTGTGAGATATATTAGTTATTGGTACGGCAAAGCCTCTGGCTTTAAGGACCCTCAGCAGTGAGTTGATATTTAAAATCTTACAATTCATAATGCTACATGAGACCATTTTCTCTGTGATTATTTTATAGACATGCATAAGGCAGTCTTTCTTACACTTTACGCCTCCTTGGGCCCCTTACCAGTGTTTGGCACGCTTGTTGACTGAACATTTCAGGTGAAAAATTTTTAAGGATTGCTCGCTAATAAAAAATAATATTCAAAATGTATGGTGATCATTTCATATGTGTGAGAGGATTTCTGTTGTACGCAATTTTTGTCAAGCCAGCATGACAATGGATAACTTTAGCTCTTGGTCACATTGGTTTCTTCTCTATTTCTACTCAATTAGAAAACCCAAACTCACAACCATAGGTGGCCGAGAATAGCAGTGGGTGTTGGTTTTTATTTCAGATAATCCTAGCTGTTATCTGGATTGACGTGGACCCCCTGCTCTCAAACAACAGCATCTCCATCCCACAGCCATTTGCGATAATCTTTGCCCCTGCTCTCCCCAGGAGGCGAGCTCTGTTCTAACCTCTGTCCCCTCTGTATTAGTTTTCTCTTGCTGTGTAACAAATTACCACAAACTGCAGCTTAAAACAACACACATTTATTATCTCCCAGTTTCCTTGTGTCAATAGTCCTGAGCATTTCAGCTGGGGCCTCTGCTCTGAGTCTCGCAGGGCTGAAATCAAGGTGGGGCCAGCTGTATCCTCTCTGGTTTGACCAGAGAAAGATCCATTTCCCATCTCCCGTGGGATGTTGGCAGAATTTATTTCATTCTGGTTGCGGGACTGACATCCCCCTGTCTTACCAGCTATTGTCTAGGGACCACTCTTAGCTCCTAGATGCCACCCTCAGGTCCTTGTAATGTGTCCCCACCACCTCAGCAATGGAGAACCTCCCCTTCACGGAACTGCGCTCACACTTCTGATCTCTCTGACAGGCCCTGCTGCTGTCAGCCAGAGAAAAATCTCTGCTTTTAAAGGGATTATGTGATTAGGTCAGGCCCACCTGGATAATAGCTCTATCTTCAGGTCAATTGATTAGTAAGCTTAATCAAATCCCTTTGCCGTGTAACAAATGGTGTTATGTTTCCACGTAACATCACCACGGGAGCAATCCCAGAGGCAGAGATCATAGGAGGCATCTTGAAATTCTGCCTACCATACTAAGTCTGGGGTGGCCTATGACTTGGTTTAGACAGAAGAGTGTGATCCTAGGCCTAACGAAGCCTTTTAGTTTCCACTTCTATCCCTTTGAAATGCTCCTTCTTAAACTGGCCATGTGGAGAACCCAGGTGTCCAAGGGCCAGCCCCAGCTGATTATTGTTGTTTTGCGCCTTTAGGTTTTGGAGTGGTCTGTCATGTAGAAATAGAAAACTATTTTTAGGACTGCCTCAGATGCTAACACTGTAGCATTTCACATGCAAAAAAAATGAAATTTGAATGTATTGGATTAAGAGAGAGGGTAAATGGATTCTTTGTTCATTCTTTGGTCAGGGTAGAATCTGAAAGTGATGGTTTCACTGTTGCAGCTTTTTTAATTTAAAAAAAGTTTATGTATTTTTGAGTGAGAGAGAGTGCGAGCGGGGGAGGAGCAGAGACAGAGGGAGACACAGAACCTGAAGCAGGCTCCAGGCTCTGAGCTGTCATCACAGAGCCTGACGAGGGGCTTGAACTTGTGAACCACAAGATCATGACCTGAAGCGAAGCCGGATGCTTAACTGACTGAGCCACCCAGGTGCCCCTGTTGCAGCTTTTGAATATGAGTTACAATATGCCAAATAATACATCGTTGATTTATCTCCTAAAGGTCTGAAGAATCGAGAGTTAGTGAACATTTAAGGCTTTAGCAGGTGAGCCAATTGTATATAATTCAGTCTTCTAAAACAAATCCTGCTATTTTTTTCTCAACATTGACAATCTGGCTACTTGACTTAACACCTGAAGTTAGTTAGTCTAGATATGTCATTATCAGACATATGTTTTGCTCCTCCTGAGATTTCCTTAGATGTCACATCGGAACCCTCAGTTATAAGGTAACCCTTATTTTACCTTAGCCACAGCCAAAGCCACCCAACTTCATTGTGGCCCACTTGGTTCTGCTTCTTGGGTCTGACTAGCCTCTCACTGAAAGTTGAGTCACTCTCTGTGCTGCTATCCTGCCTCCAGACCAACCCCGCCTTGTGCCTGGGAGTCCTGGTTCATCCTGTCACTTCCAGACCTGGACAAATGCTGTACAGCAGGGCATGGGGTCTACCTTCCCAGAGGTCACCAAGGGAGCTTGTATTAGTCAGAGCTCTCCAGAGAAATGGAAAAGTAGGGTGTGTGTGTGCGTGCATGTGCGTGATTGCTGAAATAAACTGATAGAAGTAGTCCTTGTAACGTATTTACAATTTTAAGAATACAATGATTATTATGCATGAAACAAGATTCATGACAAAGCTATATTTAATTAATTAATATGTCTCACATTTTAAGTGTATGTGGAAGTTTGTTAGGTTTTGTTGAGGCTTTAAGGTATGATAAGTTTCAGATACCAAAAATTCTGAGACCACCATGCAGACACTTTAAAGTTTGTGTTCAAGAGCCAATAGAACCTTCTATAATGATGAAAATGTTCTGTCTGTGCTTTCCACTGTGGTGGCCACTAGTCACATGTCGCTATTGAGAACATGACATATGGCTAGTGTGACAGAATTTTTAATTTTATTTAGTTTGATTAATTTATACTGAAATAGTGGAGCCTAGCACAGGGTTAAATGGCTCTTCAACACTTCACCCACACAGAGTATAGACAGGTTGAGAAAGAGTTATGATGAGCATTCCCCAACGGCTACCAAAGAGCGGAGCTAGTGGGTGGATGCCTCTCAACCCAAGGCTAGTGAGACAAACTCTGTTCCAGAAATCTAAAGGATGATGGTGGAGCTGACTAGTTGTGAACAAAAGTTTAATGGAGCCAAGACTGACCGCATGTTTCCCAAGACGTAGATGTGAAAAAAGAGAAAGAGGTATGGGTACCTATCTCACACACTATCTGACAGAATATCCAGAATATCCTCGAGGGGTGACAAGGGCCTTGCAGAGATTGCCAGAGAAATCCCCAGGTTTCTGGGAGCTATAGAAGGAGTAAGGAGCCTCACAGATGTAAGACATGATTTCTCAGGTGAAGAAAGTTGCATGTAAAAGAGCTCTGACTGGGAAAACCACAAAAGTTACTCATGCTTCTCCTCCTTGTTTTCAGGATCCCAATTTTGTTCAGGTATCTCATAGCCAGCAGCTTCAAGTTAAATTGGGCTCCTCCCCTGAAGGAAGAAGTGAATCTTGATTAGTATAGGCTGATTATGTAACCCCAACCTTTGTCAATGATTTGTCTATGAGTGAGACTTGGCTTAGTCTTAGCCAATGAGATATAACACACAAGTTCTGGGAAAGATTTTTTTTTTTTTTTTGAGAGAGAGAGAGAGAGAGAGAGAGTGCAAGCAGGGGAGAGGGGCAGAGGGAGAGAGAGAGAATCCTAAGCAGGCTCCACAGGCAGCGCAGAGCTGGAGGAGGGGCTTGATCTCAGGACCTTAGGACCATGACCTGAGCCAAACTCAAGAGTGGGATGCTCAAGCTACTGAGCCACTCAGGCACCCCAAGATTTTTTTTACTCTTAAAAAGAGAGATACAGGAAGGAAAAAATGCTCTTTAGGGTAGGATCCAGCTTATAGGTCTTGAAATTTATACAATTTGGGGGGCCCTCTTTAAGAAAAAGTTCATAACATTGTTTTGCTTTTTTATAGCTTACAAAAATATATTACCATGTGATGGCATTCCAAGGGTGTTTTCCAGGGCCTTTGAAAGAGCCTGTGGAAGTGAAGGGTTCTAAAGCTTAAGCTTCTTTAGTTTCACTATAAATCATCACTGGCAGCCTTTTGTTTTGTTTTGTTTTGTTTTTTTTTGAACATGTTGTTCTCAGGGATGAACTATGGCAGCCATCTTGGGACCACGAGGAAAACCAGTGTAAAGGAACAGACAACACACTGAGGAAAGCACAGTGCAAAGATGAAAGGAATTGTGTTGGGATCATAGCACCTGGATTTCTCAACCTTGGAAGTCCTTTAAGTGCAGGCTTCTTTTATGAAAAATGATAACTCTGTTTATTGTTTTGGCCACTCTTCAATAATCTGTAGTCAAAGGGATCTAAACAAAAACAACTAACCCCTACTCTCTCCATTGTTTCGCGTGCATGTGCACACGTGCACACACGCACACAAACACACGCACAAATATGTGGGAACAGTAGAACTCTAAATATGTGAAAAGGAGATAATCTCAGGGTATGAGATGATCTTCTACCTCAAATTATATTAGCATTGTGGAAAAATTAATTCACTATCCTAGTTTTTCTCATTAGCTGTATACCCCGTGAAAATTCCACCATGGTATTTGGGAAGCACTGGTCTAGACCAGTGCTGCTCAAAGTGTGGTCCATATTAGGCTAGTGCCAGTCCATGAACTGTTCATTATCAGTCTATAATGAAATAAGTCCAGAAGTTGAGAGTAAGAACTTAGAAACTTTTTACAGCACTTAGAGATTCAACAACATTTATGTCTGTTGAATGTAATAACTTAAAAATTGGGGAGCTTGTACTTTGCATGTCTCTGGATTTTTAAAAATTTAAGTGTATTTTTTATTTTAGAACAGTTTTAGATTTACAGAAAAACTATGAAGTAGTACAGAGCATTTCCATCTCAGTTTACCTATTATTAACATCATAACTTTAGTGTGGTACATGTGTTACAATTAATGAACCAATATTGATATATCATTGTTAATAAACTCCATATTTTATTCAGATTTCCTTAGTCTGAACTTTTCTGTTTTGTTGGTCCTTCTTGTGTTCCAGAATCCCATCCAGGATGCCACATTACATTTGGTTGTCATGCCTCTTCAGGCTCTTATTGGCTGTGACAGTTTTTCAGACTTTTCTTATTTTTGATGGCCTTGATAGTTTTGAGGAGAACCGGCCAGTTATTTACAGAATGTCCCTTAATTGAGATTTGTCTGATGTTTCTCTTATGGGTAGTATGTCTTTGTTTCTCATTTTATTTTTCTAATTTTTTTTTGTATTTTACAAAAGTATCAATCTGCAACAGATTAGAGAAATCCTTATCACAGATAGTTTGAGGAGCACTGGTCTAAACCACTATTGTTCCACTCTAAGCATTTAAAATTCTGAAACAATTTCTTCTAACTAAACTATTGGTTTATTGTTAGATACTGTTATTTTTTCTGAATCAAAGTATTAGGAGTGGGGACTTCTAAATTTGAATCTCAAGAAAGGTAAATTACTTTTTAAAAATGTTTATTTATTATTTTTTTTAGAGAGAGTGCACATGCGTGCAAGTGTATGCATGAGTGAGGTTGGAGGGGGCAGAGAGAGAGGGAGAGAGAATCTCAACGCAAGGCTTGAACCCACAAACAGTGAGATCATGACCTGAGCTGAAATCAAGAGTTCGATGCTTAATGGACGGCTCCCCAATAAATTACCTTTTTAGAAGATTATCTTTTTGGCTATCTATCCTAGGTCAGTAAATGCTCGATGGCTTACAAAGCATTGGAAAACACACGCACAAATCAACTTTCAGCCATGAAGGAATGTCATGTTTCTGAATCAAGATCTTTACCCACGGGGTTTTCATAAAACTTAAGCCAGAAGCCCAGAGGTATCATGTAGACCCAAATATAGCTATAGTGACTACTCATGTACATTCGGTTTCATTTTGCCTCCTTGCCAGCTGTTTCATTTTGGTTTTTCCTCTTCCCTCTTAATTTCACTACACTAAGTACCTTGAGCATTGACTGCCAAACTTTTTCCACTATATCACATTCCTCAGAAGATTATCACTACCATATTCATCTTTTTTATTTTATGTCTCTTGTGATATACTCATTTTATTCATATAAGGAGTCCCCTAAACCTTACTTCTTTGGGGATTCTGTCTTTGATCCTTGTGTCCAGAAACCTTGCTATAATGAATCTGCTTTGGGCTTTGATGCTAAAAGCTTCATTTGGTACATGTTTCTTCCTTAGAACGTGATTCTTCCAGTTGCAAGATGCATGTTAAACAGTGTACATAAACCATTGTATGCCACTTCCTTTAGTTTCTTCTTATAATTCATGAAAGTATAGTCCACTTTTGCTTTCTTTGTTTAATGTCACAGCCTTTAATTTTGGGTTTACATCTTTTTGCTTTTTTTTTTTAAGATTTTATTTTTTTTCATTAGTTCTTTTTTAATTTTTTTTAACGTTTATTTATTTTTGAGACAGAGAGACAGAGCATGAACAGGGGAGGGGCAGAGAGAGAGGGAGACACAGAATCTGAAACAGGCTCCAGGCTCTGAGCTGTCATCACAGAGCCCGACGCGGGGCTCGAACTCATGGACCCTGAGATCATGACCTGAGCTGAAGTCGGACGCTTAACCGACCAAGCCACCCAGGCGCCCCTCTCCTTTTTGCTTTTTTAAAAAATGTTCATTTTTGAGAGAGAGAGAAAGAGAGGAAGAGCGGGGGAGGAGCAGAGAGGGAGTGGGATAGCTTTGGCACTGACAGCAGTGAGCTGATGCAGGACTCGAACTCACGAACCGAGCCGTGAGATCATGACCTGAGCTGAAGTCAGATGTTCAACCAACTGAGCCACCCAGACATCCCTCCTTTTTGCTTTTGAAGCTTTTGACTTCATTTTGAACAGATAGTTCTAATTTCTTGCCTCACTTATTTTGATAGAGACAGCCATGAATTTGAGTTCGTTTTGGCTGGTTGTTCAATGAGAAGGTTGAGTCGCTATGAAGGATTTTCAAGAACATTTTGCCTTAAGACTCTTGAATCTCATTTTAAAATTGTGGTAAGATGGTCCTTGCCCCCTCCTCAATCCTTACATAACAGTTGCCAACACAGAAGGATGAAGAAAAGCGTGCATAAGACTGACTACCCTTTGTGCATTCAGGGAACGGATGTGCAAGATGTGTTCATGGGCAAGATGCTGTTGCTACTTCAGTACTGTTGGGGCTGCTTGAAGGGTCAACTGCTCCTGTTTATTGTGGGAAATGGCAGGTTTACCATGTTTTTTTAAAAGTACTGCCATAGCCATTTTCCTGAATATGTTTCTTTGGCACGACTTTATTTCCTTGCTATAATTTTGCCTGTATTTGCCTCTGAGCTGGAACTCTTGAGTTTCAGGTGTCCGTCATGATTGGTTTCTTTACTTCCTTCCCTATCTCATTTTAAACAACTCAAGGAAAGACAAATTGTATATTCTTTTGTAGGTCTGTCTAGCCAAATGTGATTTTGCCACACGGTTGTTTGCTTGTTCATTTGCTCATGCGCTCATTCTTTTATTCACATATTGGGCACAGGTTTACAGAGACGTTATTATGAAGCAACGTGAGTGCCAGGGATTAGAGGTACAATGGTAAAGGATAAGAAATTTTTTATTTTGTGGGAAAAAGACACATGAAATGTATATTTACATGTATAATTCAAGATGAAATTCTGATCGAGGCTGTGAAGAATAAGTACAACTACAAATACCCCAGTTTTGTGACTGGAGATTGAGGGAGGCAAAGGCTTTCCTGGGGAGTGACGTTCAGATGGAGACTTGCAGAACAGCAGCACTGGCCAGGTGGAGTGGAAAGAAAGAGCTCTCCGCAAGGAACCCGCAGGTGGATGCTGGGTGAATTTGTTTTTCTTTGCTTTTGTCTTTAGGCTGGAAGAATTTGCTGATTCAAATGATACGGAGACTCCACTACGTGCCAGGCAGAGATAAAACCCTGTATGTGGAAAGAACGTTGTATTAAATACTCTTTAACGATATAGGGAGATAGTTTTATTTATGATTCTGAGATCATTTTTGCATCTAGTGTTCATTTCACTTCTTCTTTATATCAATACTTAATTAGGAAAATGCTCAAATACACGCACTAAGGATAGAGGGATGATTTATAAAGGTGGGCAAAAAGATAATAATCTTGAAATCATTGATAATCCTCTCTGGGAGTCAGTTGCTTCATCTTTAATACGACAACGAGCTGGACTAGATGCTGTGTGAAGCTCCTCCCAGCTTCAAGTTTTAGTGAAGAGCCACTAACTTTCAGTATTTGCCTGTGTGAAATTCCAACAGCATTGTAACTTGGAATGTTTTACGTGAAATACACAACAGAGTTACTTCTGTGGACATAGTTTTGAATTATATGAAGATGTTTGCAAAATCTTATTTTTATTTAGCCATTGGTAAATTTCTTATCATTATTTATTCCTGTTCCAATTCACCAAATGTACTATTGCTTGGAAACTCACACTCAAGAAACACTAAACCAATCAAGTGATATTCAGGCAAGTGTAATCAGTTATGTAGTTAATTATGCATATAAATTTCTTTTTGAATCCCTTGCTGTTTAAGCCCTGAGATTTAAAACTGTTATTGGGAACCGGAAAGCAAAATTTAGTGCCAGGCATTAGATTTTTTTTCCCTCCTGCTCAGTTGCAGAAAAGTATAAGATACTAAATCTTGAGCTAGTAGTACAGTTATAAAATGTTATATTTTCCAGATAATCCTTTGCATGTATGCACACACACACACACACACACACATATAAATATATTGCTCAAAGGGATATGCAAATACTGTTAAATATATTACAGTTTTGGGCAGAAGCAAAGACCCTGGCAAAAGACTGAGAGACTGCTAAAGTGTTTTGCTACTTTTAAACCTGCTTTTATTCCTTTCTGATCTGTGGCTGAAGCATGAACCACCTTTGTCATACTGCATAGATGGCATCAGTCTGGATGTTCCCTCATTGAATTAATTAATAAAGATTCCAAGTGAGTCATAATTTTATCTAAGAGTAATTTTGGCAAAAGGATGCTTGGCTGAGTTCTCTTACATCTCTTTCTCCAAAGAGAATATTAGTCTTGGAGACCTGGCCACATTTCTGTGATGCATCCCTGTGGACCACTACCTGGCATTGGACAGAATGAGAGGCTTCTCTACCCACTCTAAAGATGACAACACAGAAAATAAAACCTCTGTTATACTTACAAGGGAAAAATAAAGCTAATAACTGTTCAGGTGGGAAATGGGTTTGAGATCTCATAAGTCAATATTGGAATACTGTTTTTAGCAGCTATTTGCTATGTAACTTCAGTGTCCCTGACTGAAAACGGAGTAAAAGTGCAAATAGTCCTTGTTCATTGACCTGGGCTTTCTTAAGGTCAGTAGGTTGACATTTATTGGGGTGGGAGAGTGAAAATCTGCATTGAAAAGTAATGAAGACCTTGAATGAAGGTTACTTAGGAAAGAATAAGGGGATTATGTTACACAACATACAGTAAGGCTCTCTGAAAGTCCTCCTAAACATTTTTACTTTCCACCACATTTCAGTGCCTACATCAATTTTCATATGCATTAGTTGGGGTATTCACAAGATACTCCAATGCAGTGGTCTAAAAGTTGCCTCTCTATCTGTCTGTATGTCTGTGCACCCCCCCCCCCCCCCCCCCCATCTCTGTCCCTTAACAGCTAGGATGTAAATGATCCTGTTCAGCAGGGCAGGATATTCAAGAACCCAGGTTCTTCCTAATACTTTGCTCTGCATTGATATCACATGCCATGCGTAATAAAATCGGATGGATTCCAGTTGGAGGGAAAGGAGAAGAGAATGTGGAGGAGGGAGAGCTCTGTGTCGGAAGACCTAGTCTTGCACATTTCATTTCTGCTAACATTTTACTGGTGACAGCTTAATCACTTGACTACACCAAACGTGGCAGTTTGCAAATTGTCTACAATTCATCATTCTGCATGAACGTATGACTCTGCAGTTCCTCTGATCAAGAGGTAGAGTTTATTTCTGTTCCTCTTGAATCTGGCTTGGACTTGTGACTTATTTTTGCTAGTAGATTTTGGTATTATTGAAGCCGTTCAGAGCCTAGACTTCAAGGGTTCTATTTTCTCCCTTGTAATCTTCTCCAGCCGCCATGTGAACAAGTGAGTGAGTCCAACCAGCCCAGCTGGAGGACAAGAGACCATGTGGAATAGCGATGAGCCCTCCCAGCTGACCCTGGCCCAAACTGATGGCCCACAGAATTACGAACTCAGTAAATGGTTGCTGAAAGTTGGGTTCTCTAGGAAGCAGATGCTGAGATGAAATTGACATACAAAATGCCTGTGAGAGGGAAAGGGTAGGAAGCAGGGTTTGGCTGGGGGTGGCCATCAGAGCGTGATGTTCCTGACACATCTCCATCAAGGAGTTCCAAAGTAAAGATTGTCCATTAGCCAAGTCTCGAACTGGATTGAAATGGCTGGACCACAGCCTTGCTCTGTCACTGACTCTGTACCAACCTGAGATGAGAATGACTGTTTGAAAGTTGCCAAGTAACTCTACTTCTTCCTGTCAAGCAGTGAGTCTTCACTTGGAGAAGAATCTGAGTGGTGCCTCTCCATGTGTGCCACATTATTTTAAGCCTCCAAGTTTTAGGGTTATTTGTTATGCAGCAAAAGCTGGTTGAGCCACATAACTGCAAGGGAGGCTGGGAAATATAGTTGAACTGGACAACCTCAGCAAACAAAGGAACCTCCCTCTTTAAAAAAAAAAACAAAGGAACCTCTTTAAAAAAGAGGGTGTGTGTGTGTGTGTGTGTGTGTGTGCAGGTGATCACAAATGGTGATAAATTGTCTAACCTTATTACCTACCTTGTGTAGTTGTGCAAATTAGAGCTAATGTAGATAAAGTACCTAGTAGAGTTCTTGGAGGCGGATCCAGGTTTTGTCAGGCCAGAAGCTTATACAATTTGTAGGTCTCTTTTTAAGAATACAAAATTGCAAAAACGGAATTAAATATAAGACTTTGGAAAGGGCCCCTGTGAGAGCCTCAAAGCTTATCCTTCTTTACCTTTATATAGTAAACCTGCCCCTGAAGATGCCTGATGGATGATGTTTAAAAAATTACAAGTTGGGGTGCTTGGATGGCTCAGTTGGTTGAGCATAGGACTCTTGGTTTCAGCTCAGCTTGTGATGTCGCGGTTTCATGGGTTTGACTCCCACATCAGGCTCTGTGATGGCAGCATGGAGCCTGTCTGGGATTCTCTCTCTCTGTCTCTCTCTGTCTCTCTCTGTCTCTCTCTGCCCCTCTCTGCCCCTCCCCCACCTGCGCCGTCTCTGTCTGTCTCAAAATAAATAAATAAACTTAAAAAATTTTTTTAAATTACATGTTAAGGGGTGTGTGGATGATTCAGAGGGTTGAGCAGCTTACTCTTGGTTTCGGCTCAGGTCATGATCTCACGGCTCACGGGATTAAGCTCCATGACTGTTGTGTGCTGACAGTTTGGAGCCAGCTTGGGATTCTCTCCATCCTTCTCTCTCTGCTCCTCCTCTGCTTGTGCATGCTCTTTCTCAAAATAAATAAGTAAACATCTTAAAACATTTTTAAAACTGACATGTTATTATTTGTCCATTGAAAATAAAATCATATTGGGGCTCCTGGGTGGTTCAGTTGGTTGAGCATCCGACTCTTGATTTCAGCTCAGGTTATGAACCCAGGGTCATGGGATCAAGACTGTGTCAAGCTCCATGCTGAGCATGGAGACTGCTTAAAATTCTCTCTCTTTCTTTCTCTCTCCCTCTGCCCTTCTCCCCTGCTCATTCACTCGATCTCCCTTTCTCTCTCAAATTAAAAAAAAAAAATTTAGGGGAGCCTGGGTGGCTCCATCGGTTAAGTGTCCGACTTCAGCTCAGGTCATGATCTCACGGTTCGTGGGTTCCAGCCCTGTGTCGGGCTCTGTGCTGACAGCTCAGAGCCTGCTTCGGATTCTGTGTCTCCCTCTCTCTCTGCCCCTCCCCCGCTTGCACTCTATCTCTTTCTCTCTCAAAAATAATTAAGCATTAAAAATTTTTCTTTTAAATTAAAAAAAAAAGAAAGAAAATGAAATCACATAGCCATTAATTTATTATCTAGTCATTGTTTGCACAAACAAAGTGTTAGCAGGTTCACTTGGGTGCAACATCCACACCAACTCCAATTTCCTTCTGAAGGGAATAGGAGGTCCTCACCATGGGCAGAGGCCACTGATTTCTTTTGTCTTTCCATCCTCTGAACTTCCTGTTACAGACAAATCTGCATCCTTGTGAGGCAGAGTCAGGCTTTCACTCTAGAAGCTGAAAATCCCAGAAGTGCCCTTTTTGAGCCTCTTGCAGCCAGAGCAGAGGCACCGCACCAATCAATCAGGACACACACCCCAGACTTTGAAACCAAAATAATGGTGTGAAGAAGGAATCCAGCAGAATGTTGTCTGGCAGCCTTTAGGAGTACAGGAACAGTGTCTCTGGCAACAATGTCCGATGTCCAGTGTCAGTGGGATGGGGTGTGAGTTGCAGTGTTATGGTCCCTGTGCCAGTATGAGTATAGATCCCAAAGTGTCCAGGAGATGCCCAATGTCTTTCAATAGATTTCGTTTCTTAAGTCAGCCAAAGTCATTTTCTTATACTTTTGACCAGGACCCTGACTGACTTACAATACATGGGGTTTTAATTTCAGCCCACACACTGGGGAGCAGAAAATGTTCCCTTCCCTGTTGGTGGATTCCTACATCTGGAGATGCTGTGGAAAGAAGAGTGTGTTCACAGGAAAATCTGATGAAAAGCGTTTTCTTCCCTGGAGTCAGATTACTCGAGTTTGATAACTGCTGCCATTTACTTGCTATATGACCTCGGGCCACTCCCAGTTTCTAAGTTTCTAAAATGTCTCTCCTAATACTGGGGTTGTTGGGAGGCTTACCGTGATGGCCTATCTGAAAGTGATCTTTAAATTGTTAAGGACTTACCAAGTGTAAGTTATTTTTAAATATAAAAAATCTACCAAGCTCTTGCTTCAAACCTGATCCACTAATTCCCCCCTTTACATAGCTTGGGTAGTAATTAAAGTCAGTTTACGGGCTTGTACACATTCTTCACATAATTTGAGCTTGTTCCAACTTGTTTGTATAATTAATTGGTGGCCTTTACTATGCCAAACGTACGTTTGTAATTTTCTTCTTGCTATCTGAGCAGTAGGAATCACTCATCTCAACAACTCTTAGGTATTCTTCAAAATTGGGAAGAAATAAACTTTATCATTTGGGTTTTTAAGAAAAGAGAAAGTAAATTCAATGTGGGTAAAAACAACAACTTCGAGGTCATTTATGCAATCCAATGGTTGATCTTCACGTTTTTCCATTCTTAGTTTGGAGTTTCAGAGTTTCTCTTTGGAGTTTTCTTTCTGGAATTTCTCTTGGATAGAGACCTTGAATAAGGAGCTGAAGGCAAGCTTGGAGAGAGCAGGCCTCTGAGTATTTCTGTAATTATTCCTGAGATTCTTTATAAAACGTTGTTTGGCCTATATATATATATATACATATATATATACACAGAGAAGTTGAAAATATAAAGAAGAAAGCTATCTCAATCCCATTATTATACTTTGGCATTTAGTCATCTGTTGTTTAGTTGTTTATTCTGCATATAATTATCCACCCCAAACCTAGTGGCATAAAACGTTTTATGATGCATGTGGATTCTGTGTGGAATTCAGGAATTCAGACAGAGGACTGTGGAGTGGCTGTCTCTGCTCCTGGGCCTCAGCTGAGAGAACTGCTGGTGACTCACTAGCAGGGACTGGAATCATCTGGTGACTTCTTCAGTCACAGGTCTGCTGATTGTGCTGGGACTGGAGGCTGGACTTGGCTGGGGTTCTGACTGGAGTCTGTGCATCCAAATGCAACCTCCTTGCTATGTGTGTGTGTGGTTTGGGCTTTTCACAGCATGGTAGCGGGTTCTGAGAAGAGAAAACTTCTGGGGGTGCCTGGCTGGCTTAAGTTAGTGGAGCATGTGACTTTTGATCTCAGGGTTGTGAGTTTGAGCCCCACATTGGGTATGGAGCCTACTTAAAATAAATAAAAATTTTTTTAGAAAAAGAGTGAACTTCTGGAGAGTGAGCATTCTAAGACAACCAGGCAGAAGATCCATGACTATTTATGAATTAACTTCAGAATCCACATAGTGTCACTTCTTCCATACTCTATTAGTCAAAACAACCATAAGCTCACCCAGATTCAAGAGAAAGGGGACCCCACCATCAATGGGAAAAATAACAAAGATTTGGGGGTCAAGTTTATTTACCTATTTAAAAAATTTTTATGTTTATTCATTTTTGAGGGACAGAGAGAGTGTGAGCAGGGGAGGGGCAGAGAGAGAGGGAGACATAGAATCTGAAGCAGGCTCCAGGCTCTGAGCTGTCAGCTCAGAGCCCGATGCAGGGCTTGAACCCACGAACCGTGAGATTGTGACCTGAACTAAAGTTGGATGCTTAACTGACAGAGCCACCCAGGAGTCCCTTGGGGGCCAAGTTTAAAACATACATCTTACAAGACTTTTTCACATGGTGAACACAGTATACTCACCTACAAACACACATCTACATTCAAAATATATTTTTAAAATAAAAATAGAAACACATTATGTATTCAACATAATTTTATATAAAATGGAAATGAAAATTTTATTGGGATGATTGTTGACTTTCAAGAACATTTGAATTCTGGTAACTTCTATGCAATGCACTTAAAATGATCACCAAAATATGTTCTAGAGTTTCTTTTTTTATTTTTATTTTTTAATATATTTTTAAATTATTTATTTATTTATTTTGAGAGATAAAGAGAGCAAGAGGGGGGCGCAGAGAGAGAGAGAGAGAGAGAGAATGTCAAGTAGGCTCCGTGTTGTCAGCACAGACCCTGATGAGGGGCTTGAACTCACAAACCATGAGATCATGACCTGAGTTGAAATCAAGAGTTAGACACTCAACTGACTGAGCCACCCAGGCACCCCCATTTTAGAGTTTCTAAAAGTTAATTCAGTCAGAAAAATAAAATTTTGGAAAAATGATATCCAGTAAGAGTTAAAACATCTATAGGTCTAAACAATGATACTGTTTCTAATTTCAAAGCTATTATTTGGTTCAACATTTTATTTATTCATTCATTCATTTATTTATTTATTTAGTTAATTAGTAGGCTCCACCAGCGTGGAGCCCAACATGGAGATTGAACTCACGATCCTGAGATCAAGACCTAAACTGAGATCAAGAGTGGGTGCTTAATCAACTGAGCCACCCAGGTGCTCCTCAACATTTTATTTGAAGATAAATATAGGCTGTAACCCCAGCTTGTGTTAAAAAAAAGAAAAGAGAGAGAGCAAGAGAGAGAGAGAACTAAATAAGGTGTTATTTCATCTCATAATTTGTTAAATAATGTGAATTCCATGTAGTAAAATCATGGTTTGACTCTTTTGTGGTCACAGGGTCATAGAGAATGTTGCTATGCTTCAAATAACTTGGGCCAAATAACCTGGGTCATGAGTAGCTTCTGATTAGGAGGTCTGGGCTGTGTTCTGAATTCTACGTTTCTTTTTTTTTTTTTATGTTTATTTATTTATTTGTGAGAGAGAGAGAGAGAGGGGGGCGGGCAAAGAGAGAGAGAGGCAAAGAGAGAGAGAGACAGAGAATCCCAAGCAGGCTCTGCACCATCAGCCCAATGTAGGGCTTGAACTCACGAACTGTGAGATCATGCCCTGAGCTGAAACCCAGAGTCGGATGCTTAACCCACTGAGCTACCCAGACACCCCTAAATTCCACACTTCTAACAAACTCCCGGAAAAGCTGCAGCTCTTCTGCAGGCCAATTTTTGAGCAGCAAAGGTTAGAACAGAGGGGAGACCCAAACAGGAATACACTTTGCATAGCCCCTCCCTACTCTTTAAGTGTTTTTTTTTAATTATAAAAAAATTTTTTTTAATTATAAAAAAATTTTTTAATTATAAAAAACGTTCATGCTATAAAATATTTGTATTGCAGACATATATAGTCCCCTTAATGACTACCTTCCTTAAGAAAATGGAAAATCGTATTAACTAACATGTATTTGCTTATTTATGTGTTTGTTTATTGAGCTCTAAGTGATTTACATGCATCTTCAGGTGTAACACTCAGACAGCCATGTGAGAGAAATGCTATTAGTCTCCCCATTTTACAGATAAAGGAGTGGAAGTATAGAGAGGTTAACTTGTTCATGGTCACAGCCAGAAAATGCCAGAGCTAGGATTCAAACCAGCCACCCTGATTCCAGAGCCTTCAATCTGAACCACATGGCAAATCTGCCAAGTCTGTTAATTTTCTTCTCTCTATGCACATGCTAAGATTAACGAATTCTAATTATAATTTAAAACAAATGTGAGATTATTCCATGTGTATTATTTATTTACATATTTTGTATGCAAGTAGTTCATCTGGGGAAGAATTCCAGGAAGCTGGAGTGGGGAGGGGAGTTTCTTCTAAGAATGAAATAAGTAAGGTAGGAGACAAAACAAATGCAATGGTGAGTTAGTGAGCCGTTTCCTACTCGGGGCGACTGGGGCTCAATCCCAGTAGAGACCCGCTACAGAATTCTGTGGACCATGCCTCAGAAATGTCTACCGCAGATGTGGATGATTCACTGGCTCCCACCACTCCTTCATTTGGGGCCGTGTTAAGTCCCTCACATTTCCAGAATGAAGCATGCCAACATGGCTGAGAGGACTCCTACAGGTAGCTTCTGGAGTGTGTCCCAGAGAGGCCCCAGGCAACAAGAAAGAAATACTCAATGGGGCCAAGAGGAGGCACCATTAAGCTGCATGTGCACTCAGCTGGGTGGTGCATAGTAAATGAAAAAAAAAATTAATTTAAATTTAAAATTTTCATGCACATAAGAAAAAACTTTAAATTAGTCTATGGATTAAAAAGTAAGTCTCTGTCTGACCACTGACTTCTGGTTACCCAGTCCTCCTCTTCAGGGGCAATTTTTGTGTGTACTTTCCTATATATCTTTTCGGAGGTATCCTACCTATATGCAAACAGAACCTTAGTTTTTCCCTTTCTTTTTAAAAAATGTTTATTTATTTTTAGAGAGAGAGAGAGAGTGAGAGAGAATGAATGGGGGAGGGGCAGAGAGAGGGAGAGAGAGAATCCCAAGCAGGTTCCGCACTGTCAGCACAGAGCCCAACGTGGGACTCAATCCCACGAATGGTGAGATTATGACCTGAGCTGAAATCAAGAGTCAGACCCTTAACTGACTGGGCCACCCAGGTACCCCTAGTTTTTCCCCTTTCTTTAAGCTGTTAGTAACATACTACACTGTCTACTGGACTGTGCTTTTAAACATTTCTAATCTACCCACCTTGGTAATTATTTACATATATGTTTAGAACTCTGTCTTCTTTAGAAGGGCCACAATCTTTTATTTATGTCTATACCATAATTTACTTAATCCCTCACTGATGATATTGATATTTCCAGTATTTTTTTTTAAAGTCAAGATGATTGAGGTAATACATGCAGTGAATTTTCCCTTTTATGTTTACAACACTATGAATTTGGTAGATGTATCAGAGTTTCATCACTCTAGAAGCTCCTTAGGGCAGCTTTGTAGACAGTCCCCTGCATTCATCCCCAGTCCCTAGCAACCACTCATCTGCTTTCTGTTGTTATATTTTGCCTTTTCCAAAATATCACATAAATGGAATCATTTAGGGTGTAGCCTTTGAGTCTGATTTATTTCATTGAGCACAACACAACTGAGATTTATCTGTGCATGTATCAATGGTTGGTTCCTTTTATTACTGAGTTATATTCCATTGTATGGATATACCACAATTTTTTTTATCCATTCACCAATCATAAGACATTGGGTTATTTCCAGTTTGGGGCAATTATGAATAAATTCGCTACTATTGCATGCTGGTGTTTACGTGGACATGTTTTTATTTCTCTTCGATAAACATGTAGAAGTGGGATTACTGGGTTCTATGCAAGTTTATGTTTGACTTAGTGAGCAATTCTCCACCTGGTTTCCAAAGTGACTATACCACTCTGTTTCCTCACCAACAATACATGCATGCTCGCCTGCATTTCGTATGGTCAGTTGTTTTTATCTTAGCCATTTTGGTAGGTATATACAGTTTGTCTACTATAAATAGCGCTACAATGAATATCCTTATACACATATCCTTTGTAATTAAGTGTGAGTATATTAGTAAGATTCATTCTTAGAACAAGACCTGTTGGGCCAAGGGGTGTGAAATATTGATCATATAGTGTCAAACAGCCTTTTGGGAAAGTGGAGCCTATTAGGCATGGCAGAGTCTGTTTCTTCCATCCTTAACAACAGTGTGTTAATCTCAGTACTGGTTTTTAAGTGAAATTTTACTTTAGATAATTGCTATGTGACTATCTATCTACCTCATCGGCTGTTCATGAAGACTTAATGTAAAGCTTTTAGAACAGTCTTTGCTGCACAGAGAGTGGCAGAGGGTATTCGTTATTGTATGATCCTTGTTGCCAATCAATTAAACACATTATTTGCCTCTCTCTCTGAGTTCTTTGTCAGCGTATTCAGGAGTGCATTTCTGGGGAAATCTCAAATGTTCTATTTATGCTGGCCAGGAATTCAGGCACTGTGTTGTCATTGTTATTTATTAGCAAACTTTATTTTTTAGAGCAAATTCAGGTTCATAGCAAAATTGAGTGGAAAGTACTGAGAGTTCCCATACACCTCTTCCCTCCTGTCCCATGACCTCCCTCACTATCAACATCCCCCACTGAAGTGGTACATTTGTTACAATTGATGAACCTACATTTATACATCATTATCACCCAGAGTTACATCAGGGTTCACTCTTGGTGTTGTACATTCTACAGGTTTTGACAAATGTGTAATGACATGTATGCACCATTGTAGTGCATACATATGGAATAGTTTCATTGCCCTAAAAAATCCTCTGGCTTTTTCCCCTTATTTATCTGCTTATTTATCCCTCCCTTTCCCCTAACCCCTGCCAATCACTGATCTTTTTATTCTCTCCTTAGTTTTGCCTTTTCCAGAATGTCAGAGAGTTGGAATCATACAGTATGTAGTCTTTTCAGATTGGCTTCTTTCACTTAGTGATATGCATTTAAGTTTTCTCCATGTCTTTTTAAGGCTTGATAGCTTTTTTTTTTTTTTTTTTTTTTTTGCACTGAATAATGTCCCGTTGTTTGGACGCACCAGTTTATTTATCCACTCACCTGGTAAAGAACATCTTGGTTGCTTCCAAGTTTCAGCAATTATGAAAAAAGCTGCTATAAACATCCATGTGCAGATTTTTGTGTGGACATAAGTTTTTCAGTTCATTTGGGTAAATACCAAGGAATGCGATTGCTGGATCTTATGGTAAGAGTATGTTTAGTTTTGTAAGAAACTGCCAAACTATCTCCCAAAGTAGCTGTACTATTTTTTCATTCCCACTAGATTTCTGTTCCTGTTGCTCACATCCTTGACAGCATTTGGTGCTGTCAGTGTTTTGGATTTTGGCCATCCTGATAGGTATATAGCTGTGATCTAATGGGGAGGGAATACACACACACACACACACACACATGCATATATGTATATATATACACACATGTATATATGCATATGTATATATACACATGCCAGTTCCTGGCACCGAGCTTTGAAAACCCTTGTAATTTCCTAAGTAATAAGAGCACTAGGAGAACTTTTTGTTCTAATATTTGCTCTTTTATCCCCATTCCTGATACTAGCCTTCTAAATCCCTTGGTGTTTCCTGGGTGATAGGAGCATCTTTTGTTTTAGTGAGGCAACTCTTTGTGGGTTTCTGGAAGGGAGGTGGTCGCCAGAAAGGTCAAGCCATATTAGAAGATTGTGATTTTCAGCCCAATCCCCCCTTCTGCAGAGAGGAGAGAAGGGCTGGAAATGGAGTTAATGACCAATCATGCCTAAGTGAGGAAGGCTCCATAAAAACCCCAAAAATGAGTGGGTCAAAGAGCTTCCAGGATGGTGAACACACGGAGGTGTGAATAGAGTGGTACCCCAAGAAGACATTCCACTCCCCTTCCCACATTCCTTAACCTATGAATCTCTTCCACCTGGATGTTCATCTGTATCCTTTATCATATCCTCTTATAATAAACTGGCAAACAGTAAGTAAATTTTTTCCTGAGTTCCGTGAACTGCTCTAGCAAGCTAATTGAACCCAAAGAGGGAGTGGCGAGAACCTCTGGTCTATAGCCAATGGATCAGAAGCACAGGTGAAAATCCAATCTTGGCAATTGGAATCTGAAGTTGGGGGGAGGTGGTGCTGTGGGAGCTGATGTTGTTTCCAGAGAAATAGTGTCATATTTGAGTTCAATTGTAGGACTTTCGGCTGGTGTCACAGAGAATTGCCTAGTTGGGAAAACACCCCCCCCCCCCCGCAATACACACCTGATGTCAGTGTTGTGAGTGTGGCAGTAGTACGAGAGGAAAACAGACACACAGGAAGAGAATTGAGTTTTTCCTACACAGTAGTGATATCTCATTGTTGTTTTAATTTACATTTCTCTGATGACATGATGTGGAGCATCTTTTCATAGGCTTACTTGCCATTGGTATATCTTCTTTGGTAGGGTGTCTGGTGAGGTCTTTTGTTAATTTTTAAAATCAGGCTGTTTGTTTTCTTATTGTTGGGTTTTAAGAATTCTTTGTACATTTTGGATAATAACCCTTTATCAGATGTGTCTTTTGCAAATATTTTCTGTCAATGGCTAGTCTTCTCATTTTCTTGGCTCTTTTATTTTCTTTTTAAAAAATGTTTATTTATTTTTTAGAGAGAAAGAGACAGAGCATAAGCAGGGGAGGGGCAGAGAGAGAGGGAGACACAGAATCCAAAGCAGGTTCCAGGCTCTGAGCCATCAGCACAGAGCCCGACACGGGGCTCAGACCCACAGAACCGTGAGATCGTGACCAGAGCCAAAGTTGGATGCTTAACCAACTGAGCCACCCAGGCACCCCTTGACTCTTTTATTTTCTTTTTTACTATTTAAAAAAATTTTTTTTAAATGTTTATTTTTGAGAGAGAGACAGAGCGTAAGCAGGGGAGGGGCAGAGAGAGGGAGATACAGAATCTAAAGCAGGGTCCAGGCTCTGAGTTGTCAGCACTGAGCCCAGCATGGGGCTCAAACCATGAGATCATGATCTGAGCCAAAGTCAGATGCTTAACCGACTCTTTTATTTTCAAATTGTTCCTTTCTCACTTAGCAGTGCATCTTCTACTTATTTTTCATATCAGGCTCCATTCTAAGAGGGTTGCTTGCTTGGCACACATGTTGTGGGCATAGGCTGGCTCTTTCGGGTTCAGATTATTCTCTTTAATACTGGTAGACATTCTTTAGTTAGGGCTCTGAAAGATAAGAGGAAGAATAGTTGAGATTATTGAATCCATATTATGAAATAATCTATGTGCGTATATAGCTTAGGTATAACTATACAGTATGTATAGAGTTATAATTTACAGATATAATTAAATATGACTCTAATTTTTTCTAATTTCTGCATAGTACTTATCTCCAGCTGAAACATATGGTTTTTTCTTCATTTTTTTAACGTTTATTTATTTTTGAGAGAGAGACACAGAGCATGAGTGGGCAGGGGCAGAGAGAGAGAGAGGGAGACACAGAATCTGAAGCAGGTTCCAGGCTCCTAGCTGTCAGCACAGAGCCTGATGTGGGGCTCGGACTTATGGACCATGAGATCATGACCCGAACTGAAGTCAGATGCTCAACTGACTGAGCCACCCAGGCGCCCTCAAGCATATATTTTTGCTCATTTATTTTCTACCTCTTCCAATAAAATGTAAGTGCTAAGATTTTAAGGAATTGTTTTGTTCACCACTGTGAGCCTAAAACAGCATCTGTCACATAGTAGGTGCATGTTCATATTTGATAAATAAATTTATGAAGAAATTAATCTGGAGTCCTGTATCCTTTAGATATTGGTGAGACCTTAAGGCAGCTGTGGCTAAGGGAAATGTATCTGCCTTGGTTCTGAGCCATTCTCTTGTCTGTTTGTCTTCAGATCTGCCTGTACCTGTCTTCAGATCTATTCTGTATCCAGTGATGATTGCATCACTTTCTATTGTCAGAGCAGCAGCCCTCCTTGCAGGGAATCCTTTTTTCCCCTGTGTGAAATGGCTCAGAGTGCAGATTTAAAGTGCAGCGTATCCAAGAACTGTATTTTTAAGGCTCTTGTTATAATACATGTGACTCTAATTCTGCAAAACCCTTGCTACAGCTGCCAAGAAATGCCCCTGAATTCTGGCAGCCATCAATCGCCTTCTGCAAGGGCTATGGCAACTGGAACAGTTTTAGCAGGAAGAGAACAAGTTTCAGTCTTGGGCCGCCCGGAAAATTCCCCTTTTGACTCCCTCCACTCAAGAGACTTCCTTACCATTGTCATCTTGGCCATCTCAATCATAATTGGCTGAGTGAGGAATAGAATACAGCACCTTGCTGGGGTTGTTATTAACTATGCCAGGCATACATATGGTGTAGTAGGCATAGTAAAAGGAACTTACTGTATGGTAATAGATTAAATCTCATTAATATTACTTAGGGGTAATACTTAGGAAATCTGTATGTAAAAAATTACCAAAGAAGATATACAAATGGCCAATAAGCACATGAAAAGATGCTCAAGGTCAGCAAACCATTAGGAAAATGCAAACCAAAACTACAAAGACATACCACTTCACATCCTAATGGATGGCTGTTAAAAATTTATTTTTAATTTTATTTTATTAATGTTTATTTATTTTTGAGAGAGCGAGAGAGACAGAGTGTGAGCAGGGGAGGTGCAGAGAGAGAGAGAGAGAGAGAGAGAGAGAGAGGGAGACACAGACTCCAAAGCAGGCTCCAGGCTCTGAGCTGTCAGCACAGAGCCCCACATGGGGCTTGAACTCACAGACCGTGAGATTATCACCTGACCTGAAGTTGGACACTTAACTGACTGAGCCACCCAAGTGCCCCATGTTATAAACATTTTTTAAAGAAGAAAATAGTAAGTGTCGGCAAAGATGTGGAGAAATTGGAACACTTATGCATTGTTGGCAGGAAGGTAAAATTGTATTATAGCCACTGTGGAAACCAGTATGGCAGGCAGCTCCTCAAAAAATGAAATATACAATTACCACATAGCCCAGGAATTACACTTCTTCTAGGCAGACACTCCAAACAATTGACACAAGTACTCAAACAGATACTTGTACATCAATGTTTAACGCAGTAGTATTCACAGTAGCCAAAAGATGGAATTAATTAATGTAAACATCCATCAAGAGATGAATGAACAAAATATGGTACATACACTCAATGGAATATTATTTAGCCATAAAAAGAATGAAATTCTGGGGCGCCTGGGTGGCTCAGTCAGTTAAGTGTCCGACTTCAGCTCAGATCATGATGTCACGGTTCGCGAGTTGCAGCCCCACCTCTGGCTCTGTGCTGACAGCCTGGAGCCTGCTTTGGATTCTGTGTCTCCCTCTCTCTCTGCTCCTGCCCCACTCATGCTCTGTCTCTCTTTCTCTCAAAAATAAATAAACATTTTAAAAAAATTGTAAAAAGGAATGAAATTCTTTTTCTTTTTTATTTTTTTGACACAGAGAGGGAGAATGTGAGTGGGGGAGGGGCAGAGGACGAGGCAGAGAGAATCTTAAACAAACTGTGCACTGTGGGTGGAGCTCTATCCCAGGACCGTGAGATCATGACCTGAGCTGAAATCAAGAGTTGGACACTTAACTGACTGAGCCACCCAGGTGCCCCAAGCATCCGACTCTTGATCTCAGCTCAGGTCTTGATCTTAGGGTCGTGAGTTCAAACCCCATGTTGGGCTCTGCACTGGGCCTGAAGCCTACTTAAAAAAAAAAAAAAAAAAAAGAAAGATTAAAAATTTACATTATATATAGCTGGATCTGTCTCCACATTAAAAGTGTAAATGAGAAAGGAGCAACAATAGGAGTAAACACCTGTAATATACTTGCTGTTTGTCAGCACTTTTCTAAGTGCTTTGAATATAGTCATTTCATCCTGCCAACAGCCAATAATGAGATAGGTTCCGTTATTTTCTCTAATTTACAGCTAAGGAAATAGAGGCAGAGAAAGGTCAAATAACTCTCAAAGCATCACACAGCTAGTAAGTGGCGAGGCCAAATCAAACCCAGGCCCATTAGAGAGACTCTTCTCCTTAATGGCTGTGGCACCCTGCCTCCATAGTCCTGTAATATACTAATATGAGTGCTAAGCTAACACAAAGGGCCTCAGTGAGAAAATTTAGCCCTGCCCTATACCACAAATGAAGCAGTTAGCTGAATGTGATGCAGTTTCTTCATTTCCTCATTTGACAAGTTCTGACTTCTGAGAGGGCTTGAGGCCTTTGAGCAGTGAGGAGCAGATTAATTCTAAACCATTCCTGTGATTGGACTCGCAGATCATTTGTTAAAATACTGATGTGCATCCCGCGTGGCTATCCTCTGGGATACGCTTAATTTTTAAATTACAACATGAGCATTTCATTTTGTATTGGCTGGTACACAGTAAATGGAGCAAGCAGAAGCCAGCTGATTTCCAGAGAGGCAGAAAGCAGAAAAACCGCAACTGAGAGTCATTTCGTCCTTACAGTCTAGGGCATTCTCTCACGGAAGTACACAAAAATCAGCATTGAGAGGCCATTCTGGCACTTCCATCTCTGGAGGACATGTGCTCCAGAGAGGAGAGCGGTAGGTGCTGGGGTATGTGCTGGGAACTCACTGCGAGTTTTGTGGTCGTTGCTGTGCTTTGCGGCGATTTCAGAGTCTCTCCGCTTAGAGTAGCAAAATGGAGTCCAGTCCTCATATTCAAAATTACCTTACCTTATAGGAGCCATCATCTGTGAAACTTTTTAGATTTTTGTTGCTATCATAGCACTAATTGAGAGCTTACTAAGTGCCAGGCACTCTGCTAAGCACTTGAAGTATCTTGGGTGGCTCACTCGGTTGAGCATCAGACTCTTGATTTCTGCTCAGGTCATGATACCACCAGGGTCATGGGATTGAGCCCCACCTTGGCTCCACTGTGAGCTTGGAGACTGAGATTCTCTCTGTCTCTCCCTCTGTCCCTCTCCCCTGCTTTCGCTCTCTCTCTCTCTCAAATAAAAAAAGGCAAAAAAAAAAAAAAGAAAAAAAAAAGCACTTGAAGTATCTTATCTCACCTCCCCACCCTCGGAGAGTGGAATTCTTACCTGCATTTTACCTGTGAGTAGGCCCAGGAAGGTTAGGACTGCCCAAGTCCACACATCACAAAGAGACAGAGCCAGGATGCAAACCAGGTGTCCTGATTCTGTTGCTTAGTTAAGATTTTTGTTTTACAATAACACGCATTTTTCATTAATTCTCTGATAGATGAAGACAATAAGAAGTAGGATTTTATTAAGCTGAACGATGTGGAAGGGCTGTTTTTGTATGTCAAAATAGTAAAATATTGGCAATTGCACAGAATTCAATCTAACAATTCATAATTGATCATCTGATGAATTTTCTTTTTCATATCCTGAACATGCTAATGGACTAATTATGCACAAAGCTATGAATTGCTGATAAGTTTTGGAAACACAGGTGTCCCTTAATAACTCTGTTGGAACCCTGAGACCACTCTCCTCCATATAAACTTTACAGAAAAGGAAGTCTGTAGAGGAAGCAGGGTTACCAAGACCTCCATTCTTGGTTGGCCACCTATGGGCAGAAAAAACGCAGTCTCTATACTGCCCTTTTGGGGAGGTGATGGGACATGTCTGTGATGGGATGCTTCAGGTTTTTAGTGTCTCTCCTCTCCACATAGCAAATCCTTGCATTATTTAAAGTATTAAAGTTTGGGGAGTGCCTCTCCACTTGCCAGATGAAGTGCTGTCCGATTCATCCATTGTTTAATAAAGCCAATTAGATCTTCAAAAAATATATAAAGTATTAAAGGTTGCTTCTGAGTATCTCTTTACTTCATTATTCGATAAGTGTTCATTATAATGTACACACATACCCTGTACATGTACATATTTGCATAGTTTACTTAAAAGTTGATTACGAGAGCACTGCTTCAAAACAGTATTTCTCTCTTCCTTCTCATTGATGCCAAAGTAGCCCGAAATCGGGCTTTACAACAATACAATAGAAGATTGAAGTTTTTTAAATGGAAAGAAATTCTGACACATACTACGATGTGCATGAACCTTGGGGACATTATGCTAAAAAAACCAAGTCACAAAATTGTAATGTATGATTTGGTTTCTGTGAGGTGTCTAGAATAATCAAACTCCTAGAAAGCAGAATGGTGGTTGCTAGAGGCTTGGGGGAAGGGGAAAACGGGTTGTTATTGTTCGATGAGTGTAGAGGTTCAGTTTTGTAAGATGCAAAAGTTCAGGAGATTGGTCGCACAACAACATGAATATACTTAACACTGCTAAACTGCACACTCAAAAATGGTTGAGATGATAAGTTTTGTTATGTGTATTTTACTGCAATTTTTAAAAGAGACAAGTTTTTAAAAGTCCAGCTTTGCCAAACTTTCTTATTAGTACATGGGAAGATGTGTGACTTCTCTATGAAAATTCTTTTAGAATGTGAAATAAAGGCAGCCATTAATTCCTCTTTTAAAGCCAGTCCTTGAAGAAAAAAAGGTGGGGGGAGGGTGGGCCTGGGTGGCTCAGTTGGTCAAGTGCCTGACTTCAGTTCAAGTCATGATCTCACGGTTCCTGGGTTCGAGCCCTGCGTAGGGCTCTGTGCTGACAGCCCGGAAACTGAAGCCTGCTTCAGTTTATGTCTTCCTCTCTCTCTGCCCATCCCCCACTCTCTCTCTCTCTCTCTCTCTCTCTCTCTCTCTCTCTCTCTCCCTCAAAAATAAACATTAAAAAAAACCCCAAAACCCAGTCCTTGAAGACTATAGAGCTTTCTGAATAGAAAAAGCTAGTCAACCATTTTCACATAATGCCAGATTTGCCACATTTTACCTGTAAGCATTTGCAGAGTTTGAATGCAATAGTTGTATGTTCCTTCCAGAACAAACATGGAGCTGTAAAAACACATTGACAGTGGTTTACGTCTATCAGTTTAATGGCCTAAGGCAGAACTTCGTACTGTTAGCTGTTTTTTGAAAGCATAGCAATGCTGAACGCAAGATTTTTTATCCTTCTCTCTATGCCCAAAAACCTTAATGAGTAGTTTCATGAAAATAGAGACCAGATTTATATCTTACATTAACTTTAATACTGCTAACTGCATGTGCACTATAGGTATTTGCTTTCTTTTTTCTTTTTTGGGGGGGCTGTTGTTGAAGTGACAGGAACTTAGACCTTTGTTCTTAAAATGGAGAAGAATCAAGAATATTTCATGTAACTATTTGGCAACACTTAAGTGTTGCTAATACTGTGTAAATGGATACTCGGTGAACAAAGGTACAGGTGTAAAGGGTGAGAGCTTAAGAGAAGCCACAGGTATTTTACAATAAGGTAATTATTATGTGTCAAAATTAAGGAGCTCAGAGAGTCAAATGCAATTGAAAAAAGAGCACAAATGTACTAACCATAATTAAGAAGCTTCAAGATCAAAGAATCTAAATAAGATGTTAAAAGCCTTCAAGGTAAATTCCCTAGGTCAGGACTATGGGATACATGCTTTGTTTTATTATTCTGTGTTTCATACTATGTATTTAATGTAAATACTGAATATTTATTACAGAGATACTTCCCGGGAGGTGGGGAAACTGTCAGTGAAAATCCTGAGGCCAATCTTCTACAGTTACCCTTTTTTGCCTTTGAAAGGTTTCTATTTTTCCAGTTCTTTCTTTCTGTAAATCATATTTTACATGCTTGTGACCTTGTTGTTTTATTACCTCATTTTATTACTAATCAATAACCATGAGTGATTAAAACTGTCTTTTCAATTGACCAGTTTTAAATAATGCCTCATCAATGACTACTCATTATTGAGTTAGCTCATAAATCATTTGAAGTTGTGATCAGCTCCTTATTAGAGGAGTCAAACAAATAGGGGTTCATTTTCCTCACTGTAAAGAATCCAGAGGTTTATGGCTAATGACATTGGCTGAGCAGCTTACGTTGTTGTTGGACCACTGTTTGGGTCAGTGGACATCAGACTTTTGGGTCCAGAACCTCTTTACATTATTAAAAATTAATGAGGCACCTAGGTGACTCAGATGGTTAAGTATCCAACTTTGGCTCAGGTCATGATCTCATGGTTCATGGGTTTGAACCCCACATCAGACTCTGTGCTGACGACTCAGAGCCTGAAGCCTGTTTCGGATTCTGTGTCTCCCTCCTTCTCTGCCCCTCCCCTGCTCGCACTCTGTCTCTTTCTCTCAAAAATAAATAAACATTAAAAAAATATTTTTTAATTATTGAAGCTCCCCCAAAGGCTTTTGTTTATGTGGGTTATATCTTGATATTTACCATGAAAGAGAACTTATGAATTAAAAAAGTTATTTACTAATTCATTTGAAAATAATGATAAGCCCATTACATACTGACATATTTTTTATGAAAAATAACTATACTTTCAAAACAAAAAGAAAATCAGCCAGAAGATTCACATTGTTTTGCAAATTTCTTTAATCTCTGGCTTAATAAAGAACAAGTAGCTTCTCTGATCTTCTGCAGTCAATTTGTCGGTCATTTGGTTGGAGTATAGGAGGGAAATCAGGTCTCACACAGGTATGTAGTTGGAAAAGAGATGACCTTGAGAATCCCCTGAAAGGGCCTGAGGGAACCTGAGGTCCTTGGAGGACCTCACACTTTGAGAACCACGGGATTTAGTGATTCTTTTTCCTTATGTTTGCTGACTCTTACTGAAAAGATGACTATTATACCTCTGATTGTTGTTTTCAAAGCAGAAAGAAGAGGAAAAAGTATAGGGTTTTCTCATAAGGCATTTCTTCTCAGTAGATTTACCCTCATCTCACTGATCATAACTGGATAGTAAACCAATATGAGACCAATCATGAACGAAGGCGGGGGGTGAGAAGATCCTGAGTGATTTAGAACTGGGTCTACCCTAGGGCTGGGGTAGGATTTATTGGGATTAAGAGATCTCCCTCAGTTTAGGGTTACCAGAATTAGCAATTAAAAACAGGACGTCTGGGGCGCCTGGGTGGCTTGGTTGGTTAAGCGTCCGACTTCGGCTCAGGTCATAATCTCATGGTCTGTGAGTTCGAGCCCTGAGTCGGGCTCTGTGCTGACAGCTCAGAGCCTGGAGCCTGTTTCAGATTCTGTGTCTCCCTCTCTCTCTGCCCCTCCCTGTTCATGCTCTGTCTCTCTCTGTCTCAAAAATAAATAAACATTAAAAAAAATTTTAAAAACAGGATGTTTAGTTAAATATGAATTTCAGAAGTTAGAGTGGCAATCTGCTTCAGGAAAGCTGTCTCTATGAGGCAGGATGACTGTGAGGGGTGGTGTAGGGTATGCAGAGAATAGGAACCAGCTTGAGGAAGGAGCTCCCACTACCCAGGGATGCAGAGAGAGCCACTGTATGTGGGAAGACAGCAGCACAGCCAGGGCAGGGCAACTGAGCAGAAACCAAGGGAAGATGCTGGTCTTGGCCGTACAGAATGTTTGAGAAGCCCTAGGGGACCCCATTGTGAGGTGTATTTCTAAGTGCTGAAGAAGTTTGAGACAGAGGAAGGAAGTGGAAATAGTGTCATCTCCTTGTCCCCATACCTCCTTTCCAGCCACTCTCCCTTCTAGGTCAGAAGCATCTGTATTTGTATTATCTAATGTTGAATTTACATTCACAGAACTGTGGTTTTTGGAAACTGTCATTTTTTTTAAAAAAAAATTTTAATTCTCAGTACTAATTCATGCCTCAATAAGATTGTAAAGTAAGCAACAAAACCAAAGGAACCATGACGCTTTGGGGGTTTTGTTTTCTTTTATAGCAAACCCTTTCCCTGGGCAACAACCAAGTGACAAAATAAATTCTTTTAATACTATTTACCGATCAGCTTGCATAAATCATTACCAACACTAGGAAATGGGGCAGGAAGCTTTTGTAAAAAGCTTTGGTAGTGAAAAGAAAACAAAAATTATGTCATGAGAGTTTGCATTTTTCGGTGGAAATAAGATACCATGTATGACAAAGTATTAAACATTTTTTGTTTGTTTGTTTCTAGCAGCTCTGAGAGCCCAAAGACTCATTTATTTATTCACTTAACATTTATTGTGTGCTGGGATTCTTGGGTGGTTCAGTCAGTTAAGTGTCCGGCTCTAGATTTTGGCTCGGGTCATGATCTCATGCTTCATGGGATCAAGCCCTGGGTAGGGCTCTACACTGAGAGTGTGGAGCGTGCTTGGGATTCTCTCTCTCTCTGACCCTCTCCCACTCACGCTCTCTCTGTCTCTCTCTCAAAATAAATATTAAAAAATTGTGTCCCGGGGCGCCTGGGTGGCGCAGTCGGTTAAGCGTCCGACTTCAGCCAGGTCACGATCTCGCGGTCCCTGAGTTCGAGCCCCGCGTCAGACTCTGGGCTGATGGCTCGGAGCCTGGAGCCTGTTTCCGATTCTGTGTCTCCCTCTCTCTCTGCCCCTCCCCTGTTCATGCTTTGTCTCTCTCTGTCCCAAAAATAAATAAAAAAACGTTGAAAAAAAAATTGTGTCCCTTTTTTTCATTTTTAAAGTTTATTTATTTTGAGAGAGAGAGCGGGAGAGGGAGAGGGAGAGGGAGAGAGAGAGAGAGAGAGTACAAGCAGGGGAGGGCCGGGGGGTGGGAGAGAGAGAATCCCAAGAAGACTCTGCACTGACAGCATGGAGCATGATGTGGGGTTTGAACTCATGAACCGTGAGATCATGACCTGAGCTGAAACCATGAGTCAGATGTTTATCTGACTAAGCCACCTAGGCGCCCCTATTGTGTGCCTTTTCTATACCAGGCCCTGTGCTGGTGGTGATATAAATGTGAATTAGACATGGTCCCAGAGTGCTAGTAGTTGGGGGTGGGAGGGGGCATCTATGTAAAAAATAAATAACAGCAACAAAAAGAAATAATTCTAAAAAATACTTCGACAAATGAACAGAAGAAAACATTGATTGTCAAAGACTATATGAATGAAATGCTCTATATTGAAGATCAAATTTGAGGGTAGGCATATGAGGTAGGCATTATTATCTTCATTTGGTAGATGAGAAAACTGAGCTCAGGGAAGTTGAAAGATTTACCCGAGTTAGTAAGTAGAGGAACTGGGATTCAAACCGGTGACCACTGGCTGGTGAGGGCAGGTTTCAGTGAGTTGGTGACCTTGAAGAGCAAGTAGATTATTTCCTGGTAGGAAAGACGGAGGGTATGGGGTAAGGATGGGGCTGTCTTGGAAAGAGAGAAGATTGGGCAAGGGGGTGGGAGAGGGGAAGCGGAGAGTCATTCTGAGGGACCCTGGCTGGGCATCTGGGGTGGGGAGTGGGAGAGAAGGCTGGCAAAGGAGGCAGGGCCAGGATATGGGAGCCTTGAAAGTCTTATTGAGGAATGGCGGGTGTGCAGATTTGCATTTCAGAAAAATCACTTCGGCAGCAGTGTAGATTACAGAAAGGGAGGCAGGAAACGATTTGTCTCCCTAGCTCAGGAGAGCAGGAAAGTAATGCCACTCCTGAGAATATAGCCTAGAGAGCCTCTCAAACATCTGTTCAAAGACAGCCGTGCTGCACTGTTTGCAGCAGCAAAATTCCTAAACGGCCTTCAACAGAGAATAAATAAATAAATTGTGGTATAGTCACAGAATGTATACCATATGCTAGTTAAAGTGAATGAATTAGGGCAACATGTGTCAACAGGAAGGAAAAATAAAATCTAGTGAAATAAGCGAGCTGCAGAGAGAATATATAGCATGAGGTCATTTTAGTAAATGTTAAAATCCTACAGAGCAAAGCTCTAAATTGTTTATCAGTTCATAAATATCTAGAGAAAGCATAAAGTATACATGACTATAGCAAATTCATGACATGTGCTAGTGAAGGAGGGACTTGGGCATGGGGGCAGGCTAATGAAGGTGGGCTTAGGTATCTGTATCTATAGCTACATTTATATCTATATCTGTAGCTGTGTATCTTTATTTCTCTAAATAAAAGGGCAAATATGACAATGTTGAGATTTGGATAAAATTAGTAGTCAGAACACAGTTGCTTATTCTCTGTACTCAGACATATAACATTAAAAAAATTTAAACTTGGGGGCGCCTGGGTGGCTCAGTCGGTTAAGCATCAGACTTTTGGTTTCAGCTCAGGTCATGACCTCACAGTTCCTGAGTTTGAGCCCCAGGTCAGGCTCTGCACTGGCAATGCGAAGCCTGCTTGGGATTCTCTCTCTCCTTCTCTCTCTGCTATTTCCCTGCTCACTCGCTCTCACTCTCGCAAAAAAAAATAAATAAACTTGAAAAAAATTGTAAGCTTGGATCCAAAAGTATACACTTTGTCCAATAAAAAGAAAGAAAAAGAGAAAGCAGAAAGGTAGCCCCAAGATAGGGAGCTGGAAGACCACTGCTGTGTACAGGCAAGAGGTGATAGGACACAAAGTGACACAGTGGCAAGGGGAATGGAGAGGCCATGAGATGTAGGTGATTATTGGTTGTGGCAAGTGGGAGACAGAGTAGAGTCCAAGTGACTCCTAGCATCTGGCTTGCATTACTGAGCAGGTGGTGGGGCCAATTGCCAAAAAAGGGAATGCAGAAGAAGCAACAGGTTTGGTTGGGGTGTGGTGTGTAGAGATCTGTTTCAGGCAAGTTCAATCAGAGCCTCTTTGTCCAGGAAGAAACATCCAGTATGCCATTTGATATTCAGGTTGGGGGTTCAAGGTCTGGGATAGAAACATAACATGAGAATAAATATGAGAATATGAGTCTTACCATAGGAATAAATTATAGATGTATAATATGGATAACACTGAAAATAAATTTTCAGTGAATATGAGCTCAGATATGAGAAGTATGATGTGAAAGTCAAATACAAATACTGACTTTTACTCATAATATTTCAAACTTTTAAAAGAAAATAGTAGCCTGCCTTTGACAAAGTACTTATCTAAGATCTGGAATATGTGCTGTCTTAAACCCTCATCACCATGATGAGGAACTTAATAACGATCCTTGGAAAGTGTATGATCTCTCTGCTGAGTGGTTTGAAACCAGCAAAAAGGCATTGCTAAATTACCAATGGGAAACTGACTCGATATTGGTAACTCAGCTTATGCTCAGAATCGCCTGGGAAACCTGCAAAAGCAATGCAGATTCCAGAACAATTAACTAGAACTCTGGGGCTGGGGCGTGAGAATCATAATTTCAAAAAGCTCTACAGGTCAGGCTGGTCATCATCCAGGCTCAGGAGACACAGTATCATCTCCTGGACAGCTGTCATCTGATGTAATGGAGACTATCTACCTTCATTTGACTATTAATCCTTCATTGTGACCTTGCCTCTTTATGTATCAGTTGCCTCATTCCTATAAGGAGGTGAAGATAATATCTACTCTTAGGGTGGTCGTAAGGACTAAATGAATCAATTTATGCCAAGTATTTACAATAGTGTCTGGCATAATGGTGTAAACATGTAATCATGTAATAAAAGATAGTTATTGTAATTATTATTCTCACTAACATATGTGACCAGGATACTGGGACACCATTTCCTCTACTATTCTTGCTAACTAACTACTCTTGTAATTCTTTAAAGAGAATGCAGTTCTACACTTGAGTCCTTTGTACTGAGATCTTCACTTCCCCTATCTTCCAAGCCTCCTGAAGTAGTTGCCTTGTCTCTTTTATTTCTCTGGCACAGGATATTTATCCTGAAGCTACTGGAAACATGAATGCATATTTTATGCATGAACTAGTCAATGAGAGTTTTGGCATTCCATAGAAGATTGATTTGTATTCAAATGGCTCTTATTATTATCCAGGTCCCTCAGCAGGCCCTGATGATATTTGGAGTTTCTGGCAGTTTCAGAGGAAGTCTTTCCCAGGTTAAGAAACTTACTTTAAAGCAAATTTATTTGTTAGACTTCACATCCATGCATGCCCTGAAGACCTAATTATATGGACTTCCTGAGGTAGATGTATCATATCACACCCACTTTTTCAAAGGAAACACTCCTGAATTATTTTAGTCACTACAGATTCTTAATGCAAACGGGTTCATAAAGATGAAAAAAACCCCACATGTGTATTATAGACATACTCTTTATCAATCATCTTGCTAATCATCTCACACTAACCATGCACCTTGGGTATATTTTGTGAATATTGTATTGACTCAGTTAAAAAAATTATGTAAGTTTCAGGCATACAACATTATTATTCAGTATTTGTATGTACTACAAAATGGTCACCCCAAAAGTCTAGCTATCATCCATCACCCTACAATTGATTCCCTTTATCCCTTTTGTCCAACCAGCAATCCTTTCTCTACATCTGAGTTTGTTTTGCTTTGTTTGTTCATTTTTGTTTTTAAGATTCCACATGTGAATGAAATCATACAATATTTGTGTTTCTCCTTCTGACTTTTTTTCACTTAGCCTAATACCCTCAAGCTCCATCCATGTTGTTGCAAAAGGCAAGATCTCATTCTTTTTTATGCCTGAGTAGTATTCCATTGTGTGTGTGTGTGTGTGTGTGCGCGCGCGCGCGTGCGCGTGTGTTGTAAATGATGTTGCAATGAACATAGGGGCGTATGTGTCTTTTTGAATCAGTGTTTTCTTATTCTTTGGATACTCAGTAGTGGAATTGCTGGATCATACAGTAGTTCTAATCTTAAATTTTTGGAGAATCTCCATACCATTTTCCATGGTGACTGTACCAATTTAAAATTCCACATACAATCTGCAAAGGTTCTTTTTCTCTAGATCTTCTCCAACACTAGTTATTTCTTGTCTTTTTGATAATAGCCATTCTAATAGGTGCAAGATGATATTTCATTGTGGTTTTGATTTTCATTTCCCTAATAATTAGTGATATTGAACATCTCTTCATGTTCTTGTTGGACATCTCTATGTCTTATTTTTTTCTTTTCTTTTTTGTTTTGTCCCCTGTCCCCCCACCCGGCCCACCTGCAGCACACTTACCTCTCTTGTATGTCTTTTTTGGAAAAATATCTATTTCAGACTTCTGCCCATTTTGTGGTCAGTTGCTTGCTTTTGGTTGCTGTATTGTTTCACTTTGATGGTTACTATTCCTCTACACTGAAAATTACTCGGTAGTTTTAATTTCATGAAGCGTTAATAATTCTAAGATTTTTGCCTATTAAGTGGTTAATTATTTCTACATCATTACTAAAGTACACTTACAGAGCTAAGTAAAAATGCAGCCAACAGAGAGAGGGCATGAAATGATGTAACGTTAACATTTCAACACATGAAAAAATGCTCACCATCACTGTCATTAGGGAAGTACAAATTAAAACCACAAGGAAATACAACTAAACACCTACTAGAATGACTAAAATCAGGAAAACTGACAATACCAAGTGCTGATAAGAAGTGGAGGAATTGGAACTCTCACATACTGCTGGTGGGAATGTGAAATGGTACAACCACTTTCGAAGTAATTTGACTGTTTCTTATAAACTTGAACATCTATTAAGATTTGACTCAGCAACCCCACTTTTAGGTATTTACCCAAGAAAACTGAAAACCTATGTTCCCACAAAACCCTTCATGCAAATATTTATAGCAGCTTTAGTTTTAATTGTCCCAAACTGGAAATGACCTGAATGTCCTCGAATGGGCAACTGAATAGATAATTTGTGGCATAACCATATGTCAAAGGTTGAATAATGGCACCCCTCAGGGTATCCATGTCCTAAAATGTGGACCCTCTGAATGTTACCTTATGTAGCAAAAAGAGAACTGCAGATGTGATTAAATGTCTTGAGATGGGGGGATTCAGTGTATTCTCATAAGAGAGAGGTGAAAGGAGATTTGACTCCAGACAGACCTAAGAAAAGGTACTGCAACCACAAAACCAGAGACTGGAGTGATGTGGCCATAAACCACGGATTGCTAGAAGCCATCTGGGGTTGGAAGAGGCCAGGCAAGTCTTCTTCCCTGAAGCCTCCAAAGGTCCTGCCTCCCCCTTGACTTACGCCCAGGGATACTGATTTCAGACTTGTGGACTCCAGAGATATGGGAGAGTACATTTGTTTGCTTTAAGCCACCAAGTCCATGGTAATTTGTTACAGCAGGCACAGGAAAAGAATACCCACACAATGGAATACCACACAAAGGAGTGAACTATTGATATACACAACATGAATAACTTTCAAATGCATTGTGCTTAGTGAAAGAAACCACTCAACAGGCTATAAGATGTCATTTATATAATGATCTTGAAAAGGCAAAACTATAAGGACTGAGAACAGATCAGTAGTTGTTAGGGGCTGGGAGAGGTTGATTGCAAAGATGCAGCATGAAGGAGTCTTTTTGGGATTATGGAACCACTCTGAATGTTAACTGTGGTGGTTATGCACTCTATTTGTCAAAATTCATAGACCTGTACAACAAAGAGAATAAATATTACTGTGTGTAAATTTTAAAATAAAATTTAAAAAAGAACCAAGATTTAGCAGCTAGGAAAAATGTCAAAGCATTGATTTTAAAGATCATATAACACAAGTTCCTGCCCTAAGAGGCATTGGTTTTCAGCTCAGACCTCAATCAGAAAGTTTCTCTTTTCATGAAAGGAAAGTTAACCCTTTGATGGCTGGTAATATGAGAGCATATTCTTCAGGTGACTGAAGAGAGAAGGCAGAGAAGTCATTCTAGAGGGAAGAGAAATCTCCTTGGCCAGGAGAACGGAGAGAAGCATCATTCCTAGGGCATTTGGTAACAGAGGTCTGCATTTGTACAGAGTATTGGAGGAAACAAACTTCTTCAAGAACTGTCCTTAAGGTGAATTTTAAATAACCACATAAAAGAAAGACTGAGTCTTCATGCAAAAGACCAAAAACAGGAGAAAGTGACACCGTACTATTGACCTGAGTAGGACAAGACAGATAAGGCACGGTAGAGTTGGGGCAGCACAAATGAAAATCGGACCAGAGCAGATTCTCTTCAGTGGTGTGACCCTTGAGAAGGGTTTCCACTCAGAGGGGAACTGGGTGTTTGTGGTCGAGCTCCTCCTCACAACACTGGTAAGGTGTGTGAAGACAGTGTTCTCATTCCTGAGCTGGTCCTATCACTGGCAACAGTTTTTCCCTTGCTTTCACAAAGTTTAAAGTTGATGTTCCCAGGGCACCTGGGTGGCTCAGTCAGTTGAGTGTCTGACTTCAGCTCAGGTCATGATCTCATGGTTCATGGGTTCGAGCCCAACGTCAGGCTCTGTGCTGACAGCTCAGAGCCTGGAGCCTGCTTTGGATTCCGAGTCTCCCTCTGTCTTTGTTCCTCCCCTGCTCATGCTCCGACTCTCTCTGTCTCTCAAAAATAAATAAACATTAAAAAATAAAAAAAACAGAGTTGCTGTTCCCTTTGAGGTATTGTTGCCATACAGAGTTACTAATGAGAAGCAAGAAAATGTGGGAGGATGTTTACTAAAAATAATAGTGTAACACTGTAAATAATCCCTCTCTGGCTTGTGGAGTGCAGAAACTTAAACTGTATAAAATGCAGAGTCTTGTTATTCAGTCAATGAAATGACTGTAGGGTGGTGGACAGGTTTAGGAGCATAACTGTGCTATCCTGGTCCCTGCTGGAGTTTGATATTAACTGGTGGCAGTTTATTGACATTGCTGGAGACAGTTCTGGGGCCTGTGGTTGGCTGAGTCTTCTGGGACAGCAGCAAAGGTTCCAGGAATCTCTGTTAGTTGGCACTTATCTTGATGGCCTGCTCTAGAGAGATTGAGCCAAGAATATACTGTACACCCAGGGACTTGCTTTCAACCTCTGCGCTTAAGGCTGGAATTGTCTGCCATTTCCCTGCCTGACCTATCCCTCATTTCCATATTTCTCTGCAGAAGATAAGAATTTTAACTGACCTCCATTTCAGAAACAGAGTTGGAAGGATTATGGAAGCCAATTGACAATTGCATCGTTTGAATTAATCTCATTGCAGGATGTGTTATCACTGTTTTGTTTTGTCTTGTTTTATAGTAAATGGGATTAATTCGTTGTTTTGGACAGCAACTAGAAAGCTGGCCAATTATCTACTAAGCCAGCCCTAGTTGGTGAAGAAAAAAATGTTATTATCTTGAAATACGGTGAACCTAAGCCTGTTTACTTTCAAATCTATTACTTATTCTTCTGCTCTGCAGGCCTACTTCCTAGGCCCTTATATCAATTTAGCTGAGTTTTAGCCGAGTTTGGCCAATGGGAGGAAAAATAATGATGCTCCAAAGATGTCCATTTCCTGATCCCCAGAACCTGTGAAAATGTTAAATGAGACATGGCATAAGGGACTCTGTAGATATGATTAAGGTTATGGACCTGAGATGGGGAGATTGTCCTGATTACCCAAAGGGATTCGCTCTAATCACAGAAGCCCTTAAAAAGAGAACATTTCCAGGTATGTCTTGGTGGCTCAGTTGGTTAAGCATCTGACTCTTGATCTCAGAGTCATGAGATTAAGCTCTGCGATGGGCTCCGTGTTGGGCTCTGTGTTGAGCTCCGCGTTGGGCTCAAAGCACTACTTAAAATAAAGAGAACGTTTTCTTACTGGGAACAGGAGAAATGAGTCAGAAGGGGAAGTCTGAGAGGTTGAAACATGAGAAAGACTTGATCCGCCATTGCTGGCTTCGAAGATAGAGGCAGGGGGCCATGAGACATGGAGGCAGCCATGTTGAGAATCATCCCTGTTTGACACTCAGCAAGGACACAAGGACATCAATCCTACATCCACATGGAATTGAATTCTGCCAACAATCTCAGTGAGCTTGGAAGCAGATTCGTCTTCAGAACTCCTGCAATCAACTGCAGTCCTGCTGACCCCACGATTTTGGCCTGGTGAGATTCTAAACACAAGACTCTTACTTGGACTTCTGACCTACAGAACTGGAGCCCCTAGTTTCTATAATATCAGTTCTTCCTACTGTCCCTCCAGCCTGAGAATCCTCAGACCTTCCTACTGTTGCAAATACCTGGGGTAACTTATATTTCCTGGTGGTCTTCTTGACCTCTTCTATTCCTATGTTTCCATTCACCGTAGTAAGTTCCATCTGCTTTAAATACTTAACTGGTTTCAGTTTCCTAGTTCGAGTCTGTATGATAAATAAAGAATAATTCAGCTTTTTCGTAGTGATTGGAAGGGAGGATACAATCATCTATTCATTCTTCAACAAACATGCATTGAGGGTCTATACTATGTATCAGTGATGAACAGGGAAGACAAAGTCCTTGATTTCCAAGAACTTTACACTGCAGATAGGCAGAAAGAATTTTAATTAGTAATGAAAGTAAAGCATTAGTATTATGATAAAAACAAGTATCTATAAGAACATAAAATGAGGGTTCTTAAACTGCTCTAGGAACTAGGGAAGAACTCTGTAAAGAAGAAATATTTAATGAGAAGGTTGCATACGGTTATCCAGATAGTGTAGTCAATAAAGTTGGCAGGGATATTTGCTGGAGAATAGGAGTAAAATAGCCCCATTTTATTCTGCTGGAAATTTAATCAACAAAAAAACCATACTGGAACTAATAAGCAATTACAGCAAAGTGGCAGGGTACAAAGTTAATATATAAAAGTCAGTTACTTTCTTATATATGAGCAATGAACAATATAATTTGGAAAATAAGATATGTTATCTCTACATGAGCACCCCCAAAAATGAAATACTCAGGGCTAACTGTAACAAAATATGTATAAGGTATTTATGAGGAAAACTATAAAACTGATGAAAAATATCAAATAAGAGCTAAATAAGATATTTAACGTACATGGATAGGAAAAGTTGATATTGTCGAGAGGTCAGTTCTTCCCAACTTGATCTACAGATTCACTGCAACTCCAATAAAAATCCCAGCAAATTATTCGTGGATACAGACAAGCTAATTGTAAAGTTTATATGCAGAGACAAAAGACCTGGAACAGCCAACACCATGTTGAAAGAGAACAAAATTGGAGGACTGACACTATCCAACTTCAAGACTTATGATAAAGCTATAGTAATATGACAGTGTGTGTTGGTAAAAGAATAGACAAATAGATGAGTGGAACAGAATAGGGAGCCCAATAATAGGCCCACATAAATATCATCAACTGATATTTGCCAAAGGAGCAGGGGCAATACAATGGAGCAAAGATAGTCTTTTCAGCAAATGGTGCTAGAACAACTAGACATCTACATGCAAAAGAAATTAATCTAGACACAGACCTTATATCCTTTACGAAAATTAACACAAAATGGATCCAGACCTAAATGTAAACTGCAGAGCTCTGAAACTCCTGCAAAATAATATAGGAAGAAGCCTAAATGATTTTAGGTGATAATATTTTTTAGATACAACACCAAAGGGGTGGTCCATGAAGGAAATAACTGATAAGCTGGACTTCATTAAAATTAAAAACTTCTGCTCAGTGTAAGACTCCGGCAAGAGAGTAAGAAAACAAGCTGCAAACTAGGAGAAAATATTTCAAAAGATACATCAACAAAGGACTGTTATTCAAACTATACAAAGAGCTGTTAAAACTCAACAAGAAAACAAGCAACCCAATTTAAAAATGGGCAACAGATCTTAACAGACACCTCACCAAAGAAGATGTACAGATGATAACAGCATATGAAAAGATGTTCAACATTGTACATCATTACAGAATTACAAATTGAAACAAGATAGGAATACATACCTATCAGAATGTCCCAAATCCAAAACACTGACCACACTAACTGGTGGTGTGGAGCAATGGGAACTCTCATTTATTGGTGGTAGGAATGCAAAATAATACAGACCCTCTGGGAGACAGGTTGGCAGTTTCTTACAAAACTAAACATTCTCTTATGATCCAACAATCACATGCCTTGGTATTCACCCAACTTAATTGAAAACTTATGTCTAGACAAAAACCTGTACATGGGTGTTTATAGAAGCTTTATTCATAATTGCCCAAACTTGGAAGCAACCAACATAGATAAACTGTACATACAGACAATGGGATATTATTCAGTGCTGAAAAGAAATGAACTATCAAGCCATGAAGAGTCATGGAGGAGAATTAAATACGTGTTACTGAGTGAAAGAAGCCACTCTGAAAAGGCTATGCATTGTGTGATTCCAACTATATGACATTCTGGAAAAGACAAAACTATGGAGACAATAAAATGATTAATGGTCTCCAGGGGTTGGGGGGAGGGAAGAATAAATAGGTCAAACACAGAGGATTTTCAGGGCAGTGAAACTATTCTGTATATCACAATGGTAGATACATTTGTCAAAACCCATAAAATGCACAACACCAAGACTGAATATAATGTAGACTAATGTAAACTATAAACTTTGAGTGATAATGACGTGTCAATGTAGGTTCATCAACTGTAAAAAATGTACCACTGTGGTGAGGGTTGTTAGAGTAGGGGAGTTTGTGCATGTGGGGGAGGCAGGGGGTAAATGAGAATTCTCTGTACTTTTGCTCAATTTGGTGTGAACCTAAATAAAACTGATCTAAAAATTTCAGTTTATTAATTTAAAAGATCCTATATACTATTTTAGGGGCACCTGGGTGACTTAGTTGGTTGAGCATCTGACTCTTGATTTCAGCTCAGGTCGTGATCCCAGGGTTGTGGGATCGAGCCCCATATCGGGCTGCTTACTGTGTGTGGAGGCTGCTTAAGATCTCTCTCTCTCTCTTTCTCTCTCCCTCCCTCCTTCTCACCCTTTCCCCACTTGTCTTCTCTCTCTCAAATAAAGTAAAATAAAAAAGATCCTATATGCTGTTTTAGTGAAGAGCCAGAATGAGTGCCATCTTTAACAATTAGCTTTCTTGGCCAGTCTACCTAGCTCTCAGAGAAATTCTTTCTGGAACCACACTGGTGTTTGACCTTGTTTGACTTGGATACCAGATCAGATGTTTTAAGTGGCATTTTTTCATACATTCTGGAGAAATGCATACAATGAAAAATGCTTTTTTTTTTTTTTTTTTTTTGGTGCTAAATCAAATAAATAACGTACCCAACAGGTACCCTTACCAATTTAACACAGAAATGTTAATCCAATGACTCAACTTCTTGAATTTATTGTGAGAAAATAATCATATAAAGAAGTTCAACACTGCATTGCTTGGAATAGTAAAAATAAGATACAATTTAGATGTTTACCAGTAGGGAATCAGTTATATAAAACAAAGTGTATATATACTATTTAATAATTAAAAACATTGATGCACATCTATATTTATTAACAAGAAAAGATGCCCACAGCATTTATTGCAAGAAAATAGCAGGTTATAAAACCATACTCATATCTGCGTGTATTCACATGCCAGTTGTAGGTTTGGAGTGAATGCCAGTTACCAATTTATTGCTTTTCAACCTCAAATTCAAACTTTATTCCCCATTCTGCAAAAATGGAGATGGGTCCTTATATATTTTCCCTTTGCCAGTTGACACATGTTAAATTTGACCAGTACAGGGAGCTTTCATAGTAGACACAAGATATTTTCCCTCCTTGTTCCAGAAACTTTCCCCAACAGACCTACCCTACTCTTCCAGTGGTTTTGCAACAGAATGGTTCTGGTAAGACACCTCCCATTAGTAGTTCTTCCTAGCACCCTAGGGAGCAGATTTTGAGCAAGTTTGGACCACACAGTAGCACAGTGAATTCCCTGCCAACCCATGGCCACACCCTCTCTGACAGATCTTCTCAGCTCTTGGTGGGGAGGGTCCTTGGGCCTTCTTAGACCTAGGGGTTGTGGCTGCCCCTCATATCTGTACCGCTTATATTCTTTACAGCTCTCTTCATTTCTTACCAGATGACTCCTTGTTACTCCAGTCTTCTGCCATAGTTAATAATTCTTTATATTAAACTTGCCTTGCTCAAAACAAAACAAAACAAAAACAAAAAACAAATCCTAGATAAAATTACCTATAACCCTATTCTCCCTCTGATAACTACCATTTACATATTGATGTATACACTCTAAACCTCTTTTCTTCTATGAATGTGTGTGCATGTATTGTGTATGCATACATAGAAGAACACATACCTGTGTCCATATATAATTTTTAAAACAAAAGGTAAAGCACATTGTATGGGTTATTTTGTGAGCTCTGGATCAATATTTACAATGGTTCCATAGCACTTCATTTGGTATACATACCTTAAATTGTTCAACTTTCCCCCTAGTCTTCTGGGACATTTAGGCTCCTTTCAATCTTACGTTATTGTGAACAGTGCTGCAATGAACATCTTTATGCCAGATTATCTCATTTATTCCACTAGATCCACTTTCTACTCTTCCCCATCTGCTCTCCTTTAGGGAGAACATTCACTGGTTCCTTTGCCCTCTGGCTTCCAGTCAGGTTCAGCCAACACAGAGTTCTTTCAAGAGACTGGAGAAAAGGCCAAGAGTGAGATCAGGGTATTAGTCCCTGGCTCCTTCCTTGTGAGGTCTCCTAGAGCTGGCTGTGCTCCTCAGCTGAAGGAGACATTCTCAAGGTGGCCAATTCTCTCTTCCCAGTTCTCAGAACCAGTCCTTCCCTTGTTCTTTTCCTCTGGGCCTAGGGACAGTGACAGTTCTGCCCCTCTACAAGCCCTGGGTACCTGCACCATCCCCTGTGTTTTCCTACAGCTCCTCCATTTCTTTGTAAATCAATCCCACTTGAATTATCCTAGTTTGAGTGTGCCAGTTGTTCTCTTACACAATCTTTAAACCTATGTCTTTTTGTATGTCTTTAATTATATTCTTCAAGTAAATTCCTACATGGAGAATTTGCTGGGACATTGCATATACCTGTTTTTGTTGTGTGTGTGTGTGTCTGCAAAAACTTTATTGTTTCCATTTGGTCCACAGCTTGGGAGAGAGCTCCAGGGTGGTTAAAAATCTGCCTAGTGGCTGCAGGGAGAGGCTCTGGCACAAGCCCTGGCACCTGGGGGATGCCTGAGGGGCCTCTCAAAGGCTGCTGGTCTTCAGAGGCTCCTAGTTGTGCTTGAAGGTGAGCCTTCGGAAGAGATCTTCATCCAGCCCAGCCTAGAGGCAGTCAGCCTGTGGAGGTGAATCAGGTGGTCCCCATCTTCTTGATGTGCTTCACCTTCTCATCTAGGAAGTGGTTTTTCAGGATGTCACAAAGATGGGGGTCTGCGTGGGCAGAATCCAAGATATGCAGATCCAAAAGGACCTAGTTCAGGTTCTTCTCCAGAACCAGGGCAGCTTCCATGCCATCCAGGGTTTTACCCTACTCATCTTTGGACAGTTTCTGTACCTTCTGGAAGAGAGGACATGGTTGCCATGCTGGTTTGGCATCTTCAAGAGAAGTTCAGTGCCCTCAACCCTTCTCAGCCAACCCGAGGACAAAGGGGCCCACGCCCTCCAGAGCCACATCACGGTGCTCAAAAAAGAAGCCCAGAGAGAGGTAGGTGTAGGAGGTATTCAGATGCATGTTGACCAGGCAGCTGACAGTGGCCTCCACCTGGATGGAATAATTCTGATGAATCTGGGAGTTCATGGTTGATCTGTAATAAAGAGCTAAGCTCAAAATAGGATGTTGGCTGGTTCTGGAGGTAGAGGGTGGCTAAGAAGATGGCTCTGATAAGGTTCTGACTGGAAAAAAAGGTTGGTTGGTGGTCGGGGGCTGGTAGAAGAGGCATCCCTGGGTTTGTTCCATCCAAACACCGTTGAAGCGAGAGACAGATCAGCAGGACCACTGGGCATACTGCCTGAGTAAACCTATTTTTAAGATGTGTGGAACATGTTTTGGAGTTCATTTTAAGTGGAATGTTAATACTCTTGGTGATGTAGAGAGTCACCCTCTAAAAAATATGTAATCTAAACTCTGGATCCAACCAGATAAGAATATACGTAAAGAATTAATAAGGATAAATAACGTTGGCAAGGAATATAGCCCATCATTTACCCTGGTCCCTGAGAAGTTCTAGAGACCCCAAATCTTAGTAAACCCATTTTGTGAAGGAGCATTACTAGGATCCAGCTAGAAGGTGAACTAAAGTAAGATAATCCAATCAGTTGATGTTGGTTTATTAAATAGAATAAATAAGCCTTCCACATGTTGTTATCTGGGCTTCTGAGATCTCATTCATCAAATTTCTAACACAGCCCAGATTTGTATTCATGTTTCAATTTGAGGCCCAATTCTCATGATGATGATTTCTTATACCTGAGCTTTTCCAAGGTAAACAATTTAAAACAGGTGTGGCAGATATGACTGTTTTACAAACTCAGGAAGCACAAGAAATATTGCACCTTCTACAGGATGAACCATATGAAACTGATGTGTTTTAGGTTAAAAATTATCAAATATCAGCAATTTCATATGTTTTACCCTAATACTTTTCTCTAAATCAATTTAATTCTATTTTGCACCTTCAGCTTGCCATATTGGCTAAAAAGATAACCTTAGCAGTTTGCAGGGTTCCTTTATACCTCCCTCTTTATCTGTTCCTGTCCTCTCTCCAACCTCCTCTCCTGCTTGAGAATATTTCAGAGTTTCTGGGTGAATGCGGAAGTGGGGAGAGGGGAAGAGTATCTGTTCGAGTAGATGCCCTTCTCTGTGTGCCTAGGCTATTCTTGGAGCATGGGAATCAAAAGAAGCTACCTAGGGATTTGTCTTCCTAGGCACGCTGGTCAGCAGTTTCTTCTCTGAGGTCTTATTGTTTCCATAGTTGCACAGCTGTGAGTACAAAGGGGCTTCTAGACGACCATGCCAAGGCTTGCCACAAAGGAAATGGATCACTGTCCACAGTACCTAGAACATCATAGGTACTCAGTACATATTGATTGAAGGAATAAATAAATGATCTGAAGTTGTCAACGTAAGCATACTAAGCAGAGTGAGCAGAAAAATAGCAATAACAAACACACAAGACTCTTACAGTGATAGGCATTGTTCTAACTGCTTTATATAATTAACTTATTCAGTTCTTGCAATGACCCTAAGACTTAGGTAACAGCAGAACTAAAGGATCTTCTCAAGCTTGTGGCAGCCCAAGCATGGAATCAAGGATGCTTTTCTAACTTTGTAGACAAGGAGATAGGTCTTCAGTGTGCTGGGTATTTCATTTAGCTTCAACAGAGATTTTTGCCAGTGACATTTATCTATGATAGTTAAGATCACTAACAAATCCCAGGCAACATTCTGGCTTGCAGCAGCCCACTGGCATCCCCGTCTGGCACACTTTGCAGGACTGGTCATGTGAGAGAGATAGCTAACAGCGACAATTGCTAGGTGATGAATGGCTAGAAGTAGGGCAGCTCGAAGCATGACAGGGACAAGGAATGCAATCAGGAAATGCTGACCTGGAACTTGGAGTGGGTTAAGTTGAGCTGTGATGGACGGAAGGCAGCAGCTGCACGTACAGCATGTTGGCACACACAAGTCTGAGAAGCACTGCTTAATTTGAATTGAAACGGCGGCTTGAGAGGCAAGCAATGACTAGAGCCACAAACCAAAATACAAACCTTTCACTAATCTTTCCAATCATACCCACACTCTTGGGTAGTATTGTTGTTTAGCATCATTCTTCAATCTGATAAAGATAAACAAACAGATAAACAAACAAAAAAACCAAAAACATGATACAAGGCTATGGGCCCCGGGGCCATGCATTATGAGACTTCTGAAGGGGAAACAGGCAGAAGAGGCTCTGAACTGAGATCTAATGGGCACATTGGAGCTGATCTCCAAACAAAGGTTTCTGTTTAATTTTAGGAATGGCAGTTCTAGAATGCTCTGATGTGCTTGTGTGCACAAGAGAAAAATATGGTTGGTTCCCTTTTTTTCACATCTCAAAGTCAAGGACTTCCTCTATTATTTTTTCCCTTCCCCACTGTGGTCATACTTCTTGTATCTTAGCCCAGGTCAGAGATCTGGGGCCACTGGGTGCCAGGAGACTCCACCCAGTAGCCACAGGACCCTGACCAGTCAGTGTTATGTTGGGTCCATGTTGTGTGGGCTCCACATTGTTCTGGATGCACTTGCATCACTTACAAGAAGATACTTCATGTGTCCGTGACTATTGAGGCCTTGAATGAGACTTAAAATGGATGTTTAAAAATTAACTCTCTTTTAGGTACCTTGGTGGCTCAATTGGTTAAGTGTTTGACTCTTGATCTTGGCTCAGGTCATGATCTCAATGGTTTGTGAGATTGAGCCCTGGGTTGGGCTCTGCACTGACAGTGTGGAGCCTGCTTAGGATTCTCTTTCTTCCTCTTTCTCTGCTCCTCCCCTGCTCATGTACTCTCTCTCTCAAAAAATGAAACAAAACAAAAACGTAAACAAAAAAAATTAACCCGCTTTTAGACACATGATTTGCAAATATTTCCTCCTATTCTGTAGGTTGTCTCTTCAGTCTGTTGATTGCTTCCTTTGCTGTACAGAAACTTTTCAGTTTGATGTAGTCTGACTTATTTACTTCTGCTTTTGTTGCCTGTGTTTTTGGTATGATACCAAGAAATCATTACCAAGACCAATGTCAAGGAGCTTTTCCTCTATACTTTTTTGGAGAAGTTTTACAGTTTTAGGTCTTAAATTTAAGTCTTTAACCCATTTTGAGTTGAACTTTGTGTATGCTGTAAGGTAGGGGTCCAATTTCATTTCATTTTTTTTTTTTTTTGCATGTGGATATCCAATTTTCCTAACACTATTTATTGAAGAGATTGTCTTTTCTCTATTGTGTATTCTTTGCACTCTTGTCAAAAATCAATTGACTATAAATGTGTGGGTTTGTCTCTGTGTGGGAATGTCTCTATTCCATTCCATTGGTCTATCTATCTGTCTATACCAATACTATATTGCTTTATTACTGTAGCTTTCTAATATATTTTGAAATCAGAAAGTGTTAGTATCTTCATCTTTGTTCTTCTTTATCAAGATTGCTTTAGCTATTTTGGGTCTTTTGTGGTTCCCTATGAATTTTAGGGTTGTTTTCTGTATTTCAGTAAAAAATATCATTGAAATTTTGATGGGGATAGCATTGACTCTGTACATCTCTTTGGGTAGTACAAACATTTTTAAAATATGAAGGCTTCTGACCATACAACTCAACAGCAGAAAAAAACCCACAAATAATCTAATTTGAAAATGCACAGTGGTGCCTGGGTGGCTCAGTGGTTAAGCATCCGACTTCGGCTCAGGTCATGATCTCACAGTTTGTGGGTTCGAGCCTCGCGTCGGGCTCTGTACTGACAGCTCAGAGCCTGGAGCCTGCTTCAGATTCTGTGACTCCCTGTCTCTCTGCCCCTCTCCCTCTCACAATCTGTCTCTTTCTCTCTTAAAAATAAATAAACATTAAAAAAAATGCACAAAGGACTTAGACATTTCTCCAAAGAAGATATACAAATGGCCAACAGGTATATGAAAAGATGCTTTGGGTGCCTGGGTGACTCAGTTGGTAGAGCATTTGACTCTTGACCTCAGGGTCGTGAGTTCAAGCCCCACGTTGTGAGTAGAACTTACTTAAAAGAAGTATGCTTAACATTGTTAGTTATTAGTAAAATGCAAATCAAAACTACAAGGAGATACCACTTCACACCCAGTAGAATAGCTATAATAAAATAGTATGTCTGCCTTTTTCTTTTAGAGTTGTAGGAGTTCTTTACCTATCCCAGACACAAGTACTTTGTTGGATATGTGTACTGCAAAATTTTTCCCAGCTCTACCCTGCATTTCACTCTTACTAAAATAAGTTCTTAATTTTAATTAAGCATACTTTTTGTTCTTTTGTTTTATGCTTACGCTTTTTTCTACATCAAGATTATGAAGATATTCTCCTATGTTTTCTTCTAAAAGCATTATTTTACTTTTCATAGTTAAGGCTACAATCTATTTCAAATTAATTTTTGTGTGTCTAATGTGAAACAGGCATCACGTTTTCCTTGTCCAATTGATCCACTACTGTTTACTGAAAGGACAGAATGCATAAAACTTAAACTATGGATATTATGTGAGGGATGGAAGGCAGTGGTATTCCAACATGAGAGATTGGAAGGCAGTGCCACAAAGAACAATACATGTAGCAGGAGGGAGTAAATAGGTCTGTTTGAGGTGGATATCTAACTTTAACATCCATAGTATTACCTGTTAAAAATATTGATTCCTGGGGCGCCTGGGTGGCGCAGTCGGTTAAGCGTCCGACTTCAGCCAGGTCACGATCTCACGGTCCGTGAGTTCGAGCCCCGCGTCAGGCTCTGGGCTGATGGCTCGGAGCCTGGAGCCTGTTTCCGATTCTGTGTCTCCCTCTCTCTCTGCCCCTCCCCCGTTCATGCTCTGTCTCTCTCTGTCTCAAAAATAAATAAAAAACGTTGAAAAAAAAATTAAAAAAAAAAATATTGATTCCTGGGTATGCCCCGACTCCTGCCCCTCTCCCCATTCAGATCAGGAGGTCTGATGTAGATCACAAGTAATTTGTGAACTGCACTCTGAGAAATGCTGGTAAAGATATGCAGGGTGCTGTATGTCTCTTTTCCAGATCATGCTGATATAATTACTTTATAAACTTTGTGGACTCGTGTCAATTTATAATACATTCCATTATACAGAAGTCAGACTCACAAATCTCTCTTTTTTTTTTAACATTTATTCATTTTTGAGAGACAGAGAGAGACAGGGAATGAGTGGGGAAGGGGCAGAGAGAGGGAGACACAGAATCTGAAACAAGCTCCAGGCTCTGAGCTGTCAGCACAGAGCCCACCTGATGCGGGGCTCGAACTCACGAACTGCAAGATCAGGACCTGAGCTGAAGTCAGATGCTCAGCCGACTGAGCCACCCAGGCGCCCCCACAAATCTCTTTAAGATAAGCTTTCATCTACATTGGACTCCCTGTAAACCTGCCGTGAGACAATGGCCTTAGATTCTTAGAAGCCCCGTTGTCGAAACAGAGAAAGTCTGCAGAATACACTCTAAAATCCTTAGAAGTCCTTCTGTCTGTCTGCAAGGATCTATGAGGCACCACCTTAAAGTTCCCTGACTTTTAAAGGATCTTATAGCTCTAATCTAGATTTGGTTTCTGCTTTGGAGCCCTTTGAGAATTGTTTGCCGCTTACAGTACAATCCCACAACTTGATGAGACAAGATTAACTACAGGATTTATGAGAAGAAACCAGAAAAAAAGTTGGGAGATCATTCAAATCTGATGCTGTTGTGTAATGCATCAGCTGTTGATTTAAACTCTTCTTAATAAAAACATTTTTTTTCTTTCAGAGATATCTGTTATTTCTCTTTCCCCAATATTAAATAACTTCTGACAAAAGTATTTATAGAACTTCTTCGTGGGGTATTAATGCTTGGATCGGGGCTTTTTGCTCATCTTGACATTGCATCCTCTACTGTCAGGCTAGGAGCTGAAAGGAGTTTAGTAATGTTGACCCCCTACTCTTGTAATCTTGGTTTCTTTTCAATCTCCTGGACCAGTGGGAGTTCATATATCCCATAATAGTCCCAATGCACTCAATAGGAGGAAATAAAGTCATAAAAGAATGAATTTTAAAGTCAAAGGAGGAAAAAAATGGTTTAAAAAATCTTTCTTTGTCTTTTAGCTGACAATAGAAATCTTTTTCTCCTGGCAATTTCCCAGCAGGTGGACGCTGATAAGCCCTGGCATGAGTTTTGAAGCATGGTAAATATTTCTTGGTTGGTGTGTAAATTCACAGTCATTGTTTCTGCAAATTCTGCTCTTCCTTATTGTTGTCATCGGAAAGTTAGAACTGATTCATAAGAACATAATACAAAACTAACAATCTACCCTGTTATTTGGTTGAGAGTGGCACCAAGGGAGATTTTGTGGGAAGGTATTGTTTTACCTTAGTTGTTGCTGACCTGAAATGAAATAAATCTTAATCTTGAGTTCTTCTCTGTGATTGGTGCCATAAACCATGTCCATCTGCAAACTGATCTTTTGACAATCACTGATGTCATTACCCAGACACAATAGAAAATGAGACTGATGTTCAATATTTACAAGACCAGGGTCCCTCATCAACAAGCCCTCATTGAGTAGTGATTTTTGATGAGATGCTAACAAACACTGAGCTTTTTCTCGTTTTTGAAAGTGAGGGCTCACAATCATTATACAGGCAAAAAATAAATTACTCAGTGGATTAAATGTACAAGTTGTAATTTTTTGTCAGTTAAGGAAATGAATGCTTAATGAGCATGACAAATCATAAACTGAAACAAAAATAAAGAAGTTTAAATAACAGAGCACTGTAAGTGAACATGAAATGTTGGGTTTGGATGAGATGATTTCTATGGTTTCTTTCATACCTTTTTTTTAAAAAATGTGTATTTATTTTTGTGAGAGAGAAAGGCAGAGACAGAATGTGAGGGGGAGGGGCAGAGAGAGAAGGAGACAGAATCTGAAGCAAGCTCCAGGCTCGGAGCTGTCAGCACAGAGCCTGATACGGGGCTTGAACTCATGAACCATGAGACCATGACCTGAACTAAAGTCTATGCTTTCCATAGCGCTGGAAAAATTAGATTAATGAGAATTCACAAAAAGGATAATGATCGAAGTATTACATCCATGTCCTAGAAAATATGGGAAAATATGAGTGAAGAGCAAACCTAAGCTGAAACGTGTGACTTCCAGGGCCTTCTCTTCAACTTGCCAAAGAAGCATCACTCTTTCCTCAAAGGCATGTAAGTCACTGAAGATAATTGTGAGAAGTGAGTGAAAGTAGGGGCAAGCCAATGTAACAACAAACATTTCTCTCTGGGATACTCAGTAAGTCTGGCTGTCATCAAGGATATATTTTGGGAGGGTAGTGATGGATTTAGCCTGATATAAACAAGATCCACTCTAAAGCAATTTTACTGAATGACTTCAGTGTCTCAGGGAAGTTAGTTGGGTAACCAACTGCCCCAGTTTGCCTAAGACTGAGGGTTTTTCTGGGATGTGAGACTTTGAGTGATAAAATTGGGAAAACTTCAAGCTAATTTGTAAAAGTTGGCCACTGTAGTTATGAGAGAACTAAGCTGAGGCCAGATCCCCTGGGTGCAGATCCATCACCCCGTCAGTAAAGTACATCCCACCTCTTATTCAGTAGCTTGTGAAAACACAAAATCGCCAGATGGAAGCCTCAACTTTAAGTTCAAACTGAACTATGTCCTATAACTTGGTAGAAGCCTTCCTCCTTTGCGAGTTAAGACCTCTAGACCTGAAGAGATCAGAAGCAAAACTTTGTTAAGTAAATGATTAGGAATAATAACAAGAAAGGCTACCTTCACTTCTTCCCCTTGGTTTCTACACCTATATACTCTGTGGGGTAAAGAAAGGAGCCATAAATATTGTAGTTGATTCAGAATATATATTGTATCTCTTAGAAGAAGGACCCTAATGTTGCAAGGCATTGTCTCTCATTTGTCACCAAAACAGGGTCTTTGATAGGCATTCCAATCATTCTATAATGTCAGCTTCTTCTGACAAATCCCTTGGGTCTTAGCCCATTGCCTCATTCTTTTTGCTGTGAAATGATTTCTTTTGTCAGAACAATGTTGTCTGGGATTCAGTGACAGTGAATAGGAATTCGGTAAGTACATAGATGGTGGTGATGGCAGAAGCATTACCTACAGGGAAGGCACATCCCTGTCTAGAATGAGTGTCTATTCCAGTGAGGACTAGTCACTGCTCCTTTGATGATGGAAGGTGTTCAATAGAATCACCTATTGGTGGCTGCTATTCTATCCATGGTATGGTGCTGTGTACCAGGGTTCAGTGTAGGTTTCTGCCAGTTGGTAGGCTGGGCACTTAGCAGTGGTAGTAGCTAGATTATTCTTGGTGAAAAGTCCACATGCTTGGACCCCTGCATAACCTCCATCCTTGCTTATCATGGCCATTTTATTCATGAGCTCATTTAAACAAATTTCAGGCTAGCTGAGGAAAGAGGTTGGTATACCCATAGTGGCTCATCTTGCTTGCCTGATTATAGAGGACTATAATCTTATGCCCTACATGAGCATTCACATGGAAAAGAAATATCCCTATATTCTATGTCTATTATTAAGTGGATATATCCACATGCCTCTTTCCTAAACCTCCTTGTTATCAGTTCTTCAGTCTTGTATCTTCTAGGTCACTAACCTCCAGCCCTTGAACCTGTGTAGCCCTAAATATATAATCATCTCTCCTTCCAGGCAAAGTGCACACGAGATATGTGGCTTGACTTTCTGCCCACTGGGAAGATTTATCCTCCCTATCATCCTTCACAGCCACCCCTGAATGGGGTTATGATTCTGTAGCAGTTGACTTTCAGCTGGTGCCCACATATTGTGTGGCTGCATCTCTGAACAAGGCTCAATTTTTTGCTTCCTTGATCAAGCAGAATTTCGTATGAGACCATAGGTGTGAGTGAAGGAGAGATGGCACTAGAGGAGATAGCATATTTATGTAACTCATTTGTGCTTTCAATGTCTGCTCAAGCTAGGTCTTGTATAAACCATATCTTTTTGGTGATGAACATCCTTTCCCACCTCTAAATTTATGGGTTGACCTAAGAGTTATCCAATTCATAATGGGCAGCTCAGGTCATCTTGTCACTTGGTGTTTCATGGACGGGTACTTGAACTCAATTAGGGCACAGTGGCATTCAGTATATACCAAAACCTGGAAGTCTGCACTATGATTCTTCTATTGAGACTTGCCAGAGGCTATATGTAGTATTCTCGTCCTATACCAATACCTCCATCATTATTGGATCTGCTGGGACATAAGGCTCAATTGGTGATAGAGTACAAAAGTCCTGGACAGAGTTATTTTTTGTTCTGGGCCCCACTCAAAGTTAGGAATCTAAATTATTCACTAAATTAGTTAGAGTGACTGACCCAAATGTGGTGTTCTGGGCCCCACTCAAAGTTAGGAATCTAAATTATTCACTAAATTAGTTAGAGTGACTGACACCAAATGTGGTGTATATTGCTTTCAGAGTCCATAGATACCCACAATGGTTACTTTTAGGTGTCAACTTGATTAAGCCACAGTATTCAGATATTTGGTCAGACATTATTCTAGATTATTCTGTAAAGGAGTTTTTAGGTGGAATTCACATTTAAATCAGCAGATTTTGGGTAAAGTTGATTATCCTCCATAACGTGGGTGAGCCTACCTATTCAGTTGAAGGTCTGAATAGAGTAAGCCTGACCCTTCTGGAAGGAAAGGAATTCTGCCAGTACTCTGCCTTGGGACTTGAACTGAAACACTGACTCTTCTCTGAGTCTTCATCCTGCCTGCCCACCTATAAGATTTTGGACTTACCAGTTTCCACAATCACATGAGTTAAAGAATCACCCATTCTTTTTTTTTTTTTTAAGTTTATTTATTTATTTTGAGAGAGAGAGAACACAAGTGGGAAGGGGGAAGAGAGAGAGAGAGAGAGAGAGAGAGAGAGAGAGAAAGAAAGAAAGAAAGAAAGAAAGAAAGAAAGAAAAAGAAAGAAAGAAAGGAAGGAAGAAAGAATCCCAAGCAGGCTCTGAACCACCAGCACGGAGCCTGACACAGGGCTCAAACCCACGAGCCATGAGATCATGACCTGAGCTGAAGTCGGATGCTTAACCAACTGAGCCACCCAGGCACCCCATGAATCATCAATCCTTAAAATAAATCTCTCTCTCTCTCTCTAAATATATGTTACAACCTATTGGCTCTATTTCTCGAGAATGCTGACTGGTACAGATGCCTCTTACTTAGTGGTTGCAAAATACACCAACTTGGCCCTTGTTTGGGAATGCAGATTATAAGATGAAGGAGGAACTGCAAAGTGAGAAAATAAAGGGACAAGGCTGGAACCCCATGGGACAGCAACACAAAAGCAATAGAGAAGATAAACTCAAAAAGGGGCTGAGAAGGAGTTTGAGGCTATCGAGAAGGAAAAGAGGAGGAAGGAGAGGCATGTGGGTAAGGTCATTGAAGTCAAGAAAAGAGAAGCATTTCCAGAATTGATCAGTGAATTAACAGTGGAGAGTTCATTGGTGACTTTGATGAGAAATGTTTCAGAACCCAGTTTGTGGTTGCAGGAGCAGGTTACTGTAGTATGAGGAATAAGTGAAGGGGTAGTGAGAATACAGTCAATACAGTTAAGTTGCCTCTTAACTAACCAACCAACCAACCAACCAACCAACCAACTAACCAACCAGAAACCTGGCTTTGTAAAGGATGGGGTAGATGGGGTGGTCTGGAGTCTGAACTCCCCTTCCTCCTCCATTTGAGTGGAGAAAGCCCTGAATGCATGAATGGCTGACAGAGAGGGAAAGGTTGAAGATACAGACAGAAAGCATATTGCTGATTGAGTGAGGCCTCTGAGAAGGCTGGGAGGGCTGACATCTAGAGCTCTGTGTCATGAGAGTCGGCATCCAGAGGAATTATTCTACAGCCTTCACAGAATTATGATTTGTAATGGAGCTTGCAATCTGTTTACCTTGTCTCATAAATGTAAAATTTCCAAAACAATATTTGGAAGTACCAAAAGGTGGCTTTTAAGAATTGTTGACTCGGATGAAAGGACATTGGTAAATTGGAGACGTGGTCAGAAATAAATGGAACAAAGCTGGGGAAGGTTAATTATAGAGCTGTCATACCATGGGAGGAAAAATACTGGGTAAGGACTGGCTGGGATCTACGAGTTATTACGAGGAGCTGAATATGAGCCAGCAAAGAGAAGTGTGGTTTAAAAAGCATTCTGGAAGACAAAACTTTAAAAAAAAAAGTTTGTTTCTTTATTTTGAGAGAGAGAGAGAGAGAGAGAGAGAAAGAGAAAGAAACAGAGAGTGCAAGCAGGGGAGGGGCAGAAAGAGAGGGAGAGAGAGAATCTCAAGCAGGCTCCACGTTCAGCATGGAACCTACTCAGGGCTCGATCTCATGACCTCAAGATCACCACCTGAGCTGATATCAAGAGTCTGACACTTAACCAACTGGGCCACCCAGGGGCCCCTGGAGAAAATCTTTTAAATGCACATTTTATATTTAAACATCTAATGTGAAGTTGTGCATGTTGTAAATATTGCTGATTTGGTTTAATTTGTTGCTTCTGGTCTGACCTCACTAGGTTATACTCTTAAGAATTATTTGGGTAAAAGTGGCGATGGTTTATGCTGAAATATCCAATATCTAATGTTCTCTTGCCTGACTCCTTAGCCCATGGTTCATCTATGCAACATGGCTGGTTAGGGTGAAGCTTGTAGGCAGTGGTGGTTAAATGGAGTCTTGTTTTTTCTTATGCGACACTAAGCAGCCTGCATGTGGCCCACATTTTTTATTTAGGTTTTACTGAATAGCTGATACTAATTAACAGATCTAAGCTATTCGGCAAATGACACCAGTCATGTGAAGACTAAAGAATAATGAATCCATCTTCTACCCTGAGCATTATTTAGGTCTCTTATTAGTAAAAGTGTAGCTTCCACTATTAAAGAGTGTCATGAAAATGTTAAGAGAGGACCCCAAAGATGAGGTGGGAACTGGAAAGTAAGACCAGATAATAACTATTTTAGAGAAAGGAGAAGAATGTGAGGGGGGATTTTTATAAACTCTTCAAGTACTTACAAAGAAACGTGACCATCACAGCAGATACAAGAAAAGGTTTAAAACCACACTGATTTTTGTCCTCACATTTTTGTTTTCTGAAAATTTTCTAGAAGAACCATATGTTTCTTTTGGATTTTTTTTCTTCAGCATTTTACCGGGGAAAAATTTCAAACACACAGAAAAGTTGGAAAACAGTGCAATATACACCTGCACGCCTACGTCTTAGACTCAACAGTTGTTGACATTTTTCCATATTTCCTTTATCCTTGTATAGTTTTGTGGAATCATTTGAAAATATGTGATACACATTATGATTTTTACTCCTACATACTTCAACAGGTGTTTCTGAAAAAGAAACGGATTAGACAGAGTTGTGTATTGCAATTCCATATATTATTACACCCAAGAAAATTAACAGTGGTCCTCTAATATTATCCAATACTCAGTCCATTTTCAGATAGCCCAAATTTGTATCCCAAATATCTTTCATAACATTTTTTTTGATGATGGTCCAATCAAGTTTAAGTTATCATATTTCTTTGTTTGTCTCTTTAATATGTAGCAGTCTTGCCAGCTTCTTGAGTTAAGGTCAGAAAAAATAGATGCTAAAAAACAGGATGTTTTATAAAAATTTTGCATATGTTACTTCATTTGGTATTTATAGTCATAATTATGATTAAAATGTGAACAGATTTTTAAAAATGGAAGAAAATTTAAAATGTTATCTCTGTATTTAAGTCTATTAGGTAATAATATTTTTTGCTTCCATTTATTTATTTATTTATTTATTTATTTATTTATATTTGCCAAGTGTGTTTTTAACAATGAATGTGCAATTAAAAATGTGTCCAATGGAACTAGAGTGTATTATGCTAAGAGAAATAAGTCAGTCAGATAAAGACAAATATCATGTGATCTCATTCCTTTGTGGAATTTAAGAAACAAAACAGATGAACATAGAGAAAGAGAAGGGAAAATAAGATAAAAACAGAGAGGTAGGCAAACCATAAGAAATTCTTAAATACAGAGAATAGACTGAAGGTTGCTAGACGGAGGAGGGAGGGAGATGGGCTAGATGGATGATGGGTATTAAGGGGGACACTTGTGATGAGCCTTGGGTGTTTTTTTTAATTTTAATTTTTTTAATTTTAATTTTTGTTTATTTATTTATTTATTCATTTATTCATTCATTTTTAATATGAAATTTATTGTCAAATTGGTTTCCATACAACACCCAGTGCTCATCCCAACAGGTGCCCTCCTCAACACCCCTCACCCACCCTCCACTCCCTCCCACCCCCCATCAACCCTCAGTTTGTTCTCAGTTTTTAAGAGTCTCTTATGTTTTGGCTCCCTCCCTCTCTAACCTCTTTTTTTTTTTCCTTCCCCTCCCCCATGGTCTTCTGTTAAGTTTCTCAGGATCCACATAGGAGTGAAAACATATGGTATCTGTCTTTCTCTGTATGACTTATTTCACTTAGCATCACACTCTCCAGTTCCATCCACGTTGCTACAAAAGGCCATATTTCATTCTTTCTCATTGCCATGTAGTATTCCATTGTATATATAAACCACAATTTCTTTATCCATTCATCAGTTGATGGACATTTGGGCTCTTCCCATAATTTGGCTATTGTTGAAAGTGCTGCTATAAACATTGGGGTACAAGTGCCCCTATGCATCCATACTCCTGTATCCCTTGGGTAAATTCCTAGTGGTGCTATTGCTGGGTCATAGGGTAGATCTATTTTTAATTTTTTGAGGAACCTCCACACTGTTTTCCAAAGCGGCTGCACCAGTTTGCATTCCCACCAACAGTGCAAGAGGGTTCCTGTTTCTCCACATCCTCTCCAGCATCTATAGTCTCCTGATTTGTTCACTTTGGCCACTCTGACTGGCGTGAGGTGGTATTTCAGTGTGGTCTTGATTTGTATTTCCCTGGTGAGGAATGACGTTGAGCATCTTTTCATGTGCCTGTTGGCCATCTGGATGTCTTCTTTAGAGAAGTGTCTATTCATGTTTTCTGCCCATTTTTTCGCTGGATTATTTATTTTTCGGGTGTGGAGTTTGGTGAGTTCTTTATAGATTTTGGATACGAACATGTTATCTGATATGTCATTTGCAAATATCTTTTTCATTCTGTTGGTTGCCTTTTAGTTTTGTTGATTGTTTCCTTTGCAGTGCAGAAGCTTTTTATCTTGATGAGGTCCCAATAATTCATTTTTGCTTTTAATTCCCTTGCCTTTGGGGCATTGGATGTTACATGTAAGTAGTGAATCACTAAGTTCTACTCCTGAAACCAATACTATACTATATGTTAACTAACTTGAATTTAACTAAAATCTTAGAAAGAAAAAACAGAAGGATTACACAGCAGTGAAGGCAACACTAAACATTTAAACACTGAAGTAGCTGTTTGAGGAGACTGTTGAGTTAGATGTAATGTTTTTAGAGATAAGAATGATTCCTACCTATCTGGTATGGGTAGGAGTATTTCACCTGAGGTGACAGGAGAGATATTAACTCCCTTTTTTTTTATGCTGTATAAGCAGTTTATAAACTAGCCTGTTGGCATGTTGGCAGTAGAGTGGAAGAAGCTTGGATTTGGGAGTTTCAGACTCAGCTCTGCCACTTATTAGCCATTTGGCCTAAACAAATTACTTGACTCTCTGAGCCTGCTTTCTCAACTAAAAAATGGGCACAATTACATCTCACTCGACTGTTGTTAGAATTAGCAATTATAAGCAGTGTATGAAAAGTAGCTGATATCATAGTTATAATTCAGATATAATTTAGTTTAAACAACACCTTATTTAATATTTATAATGAGTAAGAAACTGTCATAAGGTGGTTAGTCTATAATAATATGTTATATACCATTTTCTAGTTTCAAATAAAAAAAAAAAATTTAACATTTATTTATTTTTGAGAGGCAGAGAGAGGCAGAGCATGAGCAGGGGAGGGGAAGAGAGAGAGGGAGACACAGAATCTGAAGCAGGCTCCAGGTTCTGAGCTGTTTGTTAGCACAGAGCCTGATGCAGGGCTCAAACCCACCAACTGTGAGACCATGACCTGAGCTGAAGTTGGACACTCAACCGACTGAGCCACCCAGGCGCCCCATAGTTTCAAAATTTTTAAAAATACATGATCTCAGGGCACCTGGCTGGCTCAGTCAGTAGGGCATGCAACCCTTGATCTCAGGGCTTGTGAGTTCAAGCCCCATGTTGGGTGTAGGATTACCTTAAAAAAATACATGATCTCATTTGGTTCTCACACTAACCCTTAGAGCTAAGTACTTGTATCATCTGCTAATCAGGGAGGAAACTAAAACTCTGAGAAGTGAAATGACTTGTCCAAAGTCACTCAGCTAAGAAGGAGCACAGTAAGGTTCTGTGATTGCAAATTCAATATTAAAAAAAAAAACCAAAAATAAAAACCTCCTTATAAGGAAGTGTATAAAATCCTTATAAGGAAGTGCATAGAATCAAAGAGGCTTTAAAGTTTGTTTCTTCCAATTACTAGGTATATTCAGATGAAGTGTACATTTTCCAATGCTGAATTCTGTTAGAAGAGTTTATATGATGCTGGCTGGTAGCCATTCTCATATTGCTGATTAGGTTGAATGTCATATGTGTGCTCATTATTTAAGCTAATAAGCTAAAAATATATCAGGAATAATTGAAACCTACATATAAATGAAAACTTACATCTTATTTGTTTTTTAGAAAGAGAGAGAGTGTGCACGTGCCAGCAGGGGAGTGACAGAGAGAGAGAATCTTAAACAGGCTCCACACCCAGTGTGCGGAGCGAGATGCAGAGCTCAGTCTCGTGAGATCATGACCTGAGCCAAAATCAAGAGTTGGATGCTTAACTGACTGAGCCACTCAGGTGCCCCAAAACTTACATTTTAAATGTTTGTATATCTAAGGGTTTATGTTTTGGGAGTCAACCTAGTGCAGTGGCACATGCATAGGGATTGGAGTCAAACAGATCTGGGTTTAGGTGCTGGTTTTTGAGTTCTGTGTCCTTGAGCTAGTTACTTAGTGTGAGCCCAGTGCTATACTATAGGGTGGTTTTGGTAATTGTGTGAGATAATGTACATTAAATACCTGCACAGTGCATATATGCACAATCAGTACTGGTTCATCTTTCTTCATCAAATCCACTAGTTTTCAATCATTGGACAAGTTTTTGAAGATGCGAGACATGACTGTGGTTTCAGTAATGTTAAATTATGCTACAAAGTAGCTACAAAGTAGCTTTTCCTCTCTGCCCATTCCTGCCCAAGTTTCCCCTTGAAAGGCCCCAGCGAAGTCTTGGGATAACTCCCTTCTGCTTATATGAGATTTTAATATTTCCTGTAGCTATTTAGAAGTGAAACAAAGATCGTTCTGCTTCTCTATTATTGAAGAATAAGCCATTTAAAAATCATAAAAATTGGGGCACCTAGGTGGCTCAATTAGTTAAGTGTCCAACTTTGGCTCAGGTCATGATATCAGGGTTCATGGGTTAGAGCCCCGCATCGGGCTCTCTGCTATTGATGCGGAGCCCCCTTGGGATCCTCTGCCTCCCTCACTCTCTGTTCCTCCCCTCCTCGCTCTCTCTCCCTCTCTCAAAAAATAAATAAAAACATTTTAAAAATTATAAAAATTATATAGGGTGAGAAATTCAAGCAGAGCTTGGCTGGGTGATTCTTCTCCTCCATGTGGTACTGACTAGGGCCACTGGTGGTATTTAACTTGTGGTGTAGAAAGTCTGGGATTCTGGAAGCCTTCATTCACTTATCTGGCCCAGTGGTAGATACAGTTAGAAGGCAAGGCCCAGGTGGGTCTCTCTTCCTCCCCATGTAGTCTCACAACTTCCCCACATGGTCTTTCCAGCGAAGTTGTTGGACTTTTCACATAGTAGCTCAGGGCTCTCAGATCTGTGGTTCCATGAGACAGGAAGTAGAGCTGCCTATCTCTTAGAGCCTGGGCCCAGAACTTGGGACATTTACTTCTAGCATATCCTATTGGCCTTTGCAGATTCAAGAGGAGGGGACACAGAACCTACCTCTCCATGCAAAGAGTGGCAAGTAATTTGTCATGAAAGCACCTGAATACCATATGCTTGAAGAGACTACGTGTCAAAGGGGCACAATGCAGATTTCCAATAAACACAGTTACGTGCTAGATACTTTGTTGGGATAGCTGATCACTTGTGAATCTACAGCCGCAGATGTTCCTATGCACGTCTCCATTCCATTAATGGGTGGAGAAGGTGTACCTGGAATCTGCCCTTTACTTCTAGTTCTGTGAATTGCTTCATTATACTTTCATCTCTGCCATCCCTGATCTGATGGAATAGGAGATGTAATCTGTTACTCACATATTACTCAAATCTCTGTATAACTCACCACTTCTGGGAAATCTTCCCTAGACAAAACAGGAATAGCTAGCTTTCTCTCTCTGCTGGAGAGATGTGTACTGTGTGTCTTTAAAACTTTTCCAAAACTCAGAACAAAGAGAATTATTATCAGAAGGCGCACGCCAGTAAATTGTGCTTTGTGAAATTAAAAAAAAAAAAAAAAGAGATGAGTACTCTTTAAGGTGATAGTGTTACACTCTACAGTTTTCAATCAAATTTAATTTCTGAGTTGTTACACTTAGTGATACCTCAGATGCTAATCCTTTTTAGCAGGTTAGTTGCTGTCTCAGTAGTTTTTGGAAGGTAGTAAGCAGCAATCAAGATTAATTATATTTTAGGTTAATTATATGTTAATTATAGTTATATTATACTATATTTAAAAATGTACAGGGTAGGTCTTAATTCCTAATAGGGCTTACCATGCATAACAGTTCTAGTTAGTCTTTTTGTTTAGCTGTGAATAAATAGAAATCTTATAAAGAATGAAGCATCTACTCACTTTCCTTTTAAAAAGTCAAAGTCCAATCACCCAGAAAAATTGAAATAGCTGTTACATTTATGCTTCTTTATTTCAAACTATGGCACACAAAAATGAGTGAGTTCTGACTGTAAAACTTAGTATATTTAGGGTAAACATGTCCCCAAACTCGACTTACTGTCTTATATACAAATGTACTTAAATATTACTGTCTCTAAAATGACACTGAGGTTTTACTGAAGTCAGAAAAATGATAAAAATTTTTATTCTAGCCTAAAACCTGTCTTGGTACTAACCAGAGGAAGTTAGGTGATTGTTTGTGAGCTAAATCAAGAGTCCTTAAACTCCATTATACAAATGATGCACTTCCCCCTTTGTATTGAGTTTAATGGCTTCACTCTTCAATAAAGCTGGATCCTTGGGCACATGCTTAGGAGACAGCCAGTGGTTTAGAGAGAGATTGCTTTGAGGGCATTGGAGCAGCTGAGGGACTAACACTACTGAGAAAGGAAAAAGGACACTTCTGGAGTTAAAATAAGACAGAATGCATTTTTGGAGGAAATAGTGTCTGGAGACTGGCAGAATTCTCAACATCTCAGGCTAACACATTCTTGCTCAGTTTTCATTTGTACTTTGGAGGTGCTCTAGAAAGCTTAGACAAAAATAATTACAATACAAACGTATAGTGCGTTTTTAGCCAGCCCATATACAGGAAATTCTCTGTTGGTGTAGGAACTGTTCTGATGTTCATTCCTTAAAGATTGGTTTTATTCCTCCTTGGTCGGGATGTAGGGGGAGGAGTTAGTGAAGAGTCCTCGTTTTATTTATCTCTAGCCACACTCTAAAAGCGTTTGAATCATTTTTGAGGAGAATCTGGGGGTGTTTGTATATGTTCTGGGCAGTGCTTGGCATTCTGCAAGAGACTGATGAGCAATAAGCAATGGTAATCAGCACATCTCCTTTGCCAGTGGAGCAGGAAGATCGCTGCTATCCTCTCAGCAAAGAGCAGACTAATAAGCAGGGATTCGGGCCAACCTCTCCTTTCCGAGGCAGCTTCTTGTTATTTACTCTGGCTTAATGAATGGCCACCAGCTGGCAGACACAGCAGTTTCATAATATTTGCACACAATTTGTTTGGGTCAGTTTTTAATTTCTCTTTCCGTTTGAAGCCAGGGTTACCCGAAGGAGAATTCAGAGAAACTCTGGAGACAGAGGAGCGGATTTCGTTTTCTAGTGATTTCTGGGAGGAAATCTGGGACGCGCAGGGTGAAATCGAGTATCGTTTGGTTAAGGTTAAAAAAAAAACAACAACAACCAGTGAGGGGGCCAGGTGGTGCTTCAGTGGGAGGGCCATGCAAGACGAAACCAGCTTTGGGGGAAGGAGGGAGCCAGGGAACGAGAGCAGGGCTAATCAATGAAGGGAATTCCGCTGAGCCTCCAAACCCTGGACTCCCACCCTCCACCTAGCTGCGGGACTTTGCCTCGGGAGGAAAGCCCCGGAATCCCGAGCCAGCGGCACGCTGGGGCTTACCGGAGCCCGCGGACGCGTGCGCCAGGGCAAAGGCGGCGGGCGCCTGTCCCTTTAAGGGGCCGGTCTCCGGGCACCGCCGGCCCAGACGCCGGGACGTGCCGGGGGCCGCCCCGCCCCGAAGCCGCCCGTTTCCTGCCGGGCGGCGCGACGGCACCTGAGCAACTGCGGCGGCGGCGGCGGCGGCGCCTCTGAGCGGGCGGCCGGGGCTGTAGTGCCCGTGCCGCCGCGTCTTCCCGGTCTCCTTCCCCGGCTGCTTAGGGTAAGGGTGAGCAGGCCGGGCCGGGCGCCGGCCTTGGGGACCAGGGTAGGGAGGGCTGTGCCGGCCGCGGTGTCCCAGGGCGGGCGGGAGGGCCGCGCTGGACGGGGGGGCGCGGCCCCGGGGCCCGGACACCGCCCGCCGCCGCCACAGCCCGCTGGGTAGGCCTCGGGCACCGGGTCGCCACTGTGAAGCTCCTGCCTGGGTCGGGCCGCCGCGGTGGGAAGGCTCCGAGGGGCCGCTTGGCCTCGCCCGGCCGCCCAGGGCCCGACCCCGGCTCCGCCGCGGCGCCTACAAGTGTGGCCGGGGAGTCCCCCGGGGACGTCTCCCGGTGCGAGGTTGGCCGGAGAGGGCCCTGGGGTGACCGAGGCGCCTATTTTTAGCTGGGCCTGTGGGCCCCCAGGAGGAAGGCGGATTACCGCCTCCTCGGCCGGCGGACAGAGGGAGCGCGTCTCCGGCGGCGTCCCTGGGCCGGAGCTGGGCCATGCTTACGCCATGCTGGAATTTCAGTTCTTGCTGCCCCTCCGGATACTTAGGGAACCGGTGCTGGCTCTCTTCCCAGTGCCCCCTCCCACCGCCGGGTGCGTGTCCCTGGGTCACGGTCGGGAAGGGGGGGGGGTAGTTGGGGCTGGGAAAGATGCGTTTGGGGAGAGTTTGGAAAAATCTCTGGACCGCCCTCGAGACGGGGGAAGTTATCCCTTCCTCTCCCTGAGGGGTGTGTCTTCCTTAGTGATTCCCCCTCCCCCTTCAGTTTCCAACAATGAGAATTTTGGCTTTGGGGAGCTAGGCAGAAAACCAAACCGGCAGCCTACGAAAGTCATACGGTAATCAGACACCAGGTGTGGGATGTGCAGCCCCGCACGTTGGTTGTCGAGGAGCATGTGTGCACCAGAGAAGGGAAGCTCCCGGCGCCGGGAGCGGCATCCTAACCTTGTACAGCTGCGGCTTGATCAGGTTAAAGAGCGGGCTGTTTACTTTTAGCCTTTCCTTCTGGGAGGAAGGAGGAATCGAAATTCGTAGTTGGGCCTGTATCAGAAAAGGATTCCTTAGAAGGTATGTGAATAGGCACTGCTTAAAGAGCTAACTGTTCCAAGTTGTGGGTTTTTTGAGATGCTTTGTGGAAAGTCTTGAAAATTTTAGACAGCTGTAGCCTGCTATAGGTAAACACCTTGGGGTGAACAGAGCACTTTGAATTGTTTAGGAATTGATTTAAAAATTGAGTTTTTGCTAAATTAGGTTGCACTTGTTCTATCTCACCTAGTAGGCAAATGGCCACACTGCCTCCAGCTTGGCTAAAACGGTTGCCAACAAGACTGGGATGATCTTTGCAAGAATAACACTGAGTACTTTGGAGTTGATCTGTATTTGGGGTAGACGTGCCCTGTTGTAGGCTTTCATATTTACTGTGCTTTCTGATAAACAAGCTCTCCCTCCTCCCCGTTTCATTCAAAGATCTAACAAGAAATAGCTGGGTTTATTGTTTGTAGGTTCTAAGAAAAGTTTATCTTCTTCTGTAAAATTAGAAATATCTTTTCTAATTTTACAGCATGAGTGGTCATAACTGTATCTCTGTCAAGTGTGCTTAGAGAATGTGGTGTTCTATTTACTTTACCTTTATGAGACTCATAATCACACTGAAGCTTAAAATAAAGCCAATGAAAAACTTTCTTTAAATATTAAGCTCTTTCAAATTGTAAGGGATATTGAGTATTAACCTTTTCTTGATGACTCAGGGTCAACATTCTGAAGAGTCATTAATTTATGATTTTGTTCCAATTTAGGTTTTTCTATGTCATCCCTTAGCATCAGTAGTCTTTTCTGCTTGATGCATGTGTTTTCTTGGGTCTCTGACCCCAAGCATCCTTCCAGTTTGTAGGCTTTAATGTGGGAAGAACATTTTAATAATTAGCTGTTAATTAAGTCAATATGGATTTTTAATTTTTTTATTTAATTTTTAAATTTTTTTAATGTTTTTTGAGAGAGAGAGAGAGTGTGAGTGGGGCAGAGAGAGAGGGAGACACAGAATCTGAAGCAGGCTCCAGGCTCTGAGCTGTCAGCACAGAGCCCGGTGCGGGACCGGAACTCACTGTGAGATCATGACCTGAGCTGAAGTCAGATGCTTAACCAATTGAGCCACCCAGGCGCCCAATCAGTATGGCTTTTTTAAAGTGCCTAAGAAGTGAACGCTTTTTTGAAACTTCTATGACTCAAGATTGTTACTGTTATTAAAGTTAAAATAGAATTTTCCTTAAAAATATGGAAGATATAATTTTAGTTAAATATTATATTTTTTGTGTGGCAAAGTTTTTTTTTTTAAATTTTTTTAATGTTTATTCTTGAGAGAGAGAGAGAGAGAGAGAGAGAGAGAGAGAGACAGAGAGAGAGCATGAACGGGTGGAGGGGCAGAGAGAGAAAGGGAGACGTGAAATCCGAAGCAGGCTCCAGGCTCTGAGCTGTCAGCACAGAGCCCAACTTGTGGCTCGAACCCATAAGCCGTGAGATCATGACCTGAGCTGAAGTCAGACGCTTAACCGACTGAGCCACCCAGCTGCCCCTGTAGCAAAGTTTTAATCTAAAGGATCTCATAATACTTTGTAAAAATTTCATTTGTTAGTAAATTTAGTATTTTCAGGAAGTACTTTTGGATTTTTCAGGAATCTGACCTCTAATATGTAATAAAGAAATGTAGAGAGACCATGCTTTGCAGGAGCATCAAATATTTGAGGGTAACATCTTATAAGCTGCTTGTTCTGTGTACTCTTTAAGTTTTTAGTTATTTTGAAGGTAAATCCAGACTACTTAGAGGCTAGAAGCGAGTAACTGGTTCTTTAGAAATGACATCAGTCACTGTTATGCATAGAGTTGAGTTTCATTCCTTTCTCTTTCCGTTTTTGTTAACATGACTTTGGATGTTCTCATCCTAAAAATGTAGTTTATATGCAAATTACAGGGAAAACATTGATTTAGATAGGAGTATATGCTACTTTTTCTATACACAAAATTAAAATCAAACGGGGAAAAAATCTTAAGCAATATGAACTAAGCAGTTTGATTAACTTAACCTGTGGTATCTGAGCTCTAGAAAAAGAAAAGTAATGACAATTTATAATTATTTGTATGCCGGGCTGTTGACTTGCTGTTTAAACGAGTTTTTGGTCTTTGAGAGAGATGGCAGTGCAGACCATTTAGGCTTTTTTTTTTTTTTTTCCTCCTCTAATGTTATAGACTTTTATGTTAAAAAGATAAAATAGACAAAATATACTTTTAGTGCTAAGACTAATTTTAGTAGAGGCTCCAATAGAAAATAGAGTATTTCTAGGAATTATTTAAGAAATGTTCCACTCCTTTTATAAAAGTTATGATTTAGTATTTTACATATCACTTTACTACAGTCTGATTAAGAACTTTTAATTTAAATCTGGTTTCAGCAAAGTGATTTGTATACAAGTGGAACTTAAATTAATTTGTTTATACTCCCCTCCTTCAGGGACAGTGTTTTTTGGGTTTCTTTCCTCACTAATTGCTTTGCTCTTTCTGCCTTATGATTCATCCTCTACTCTTGAAGTTGAAGTGCTCAGTCCTTGGTTCACTTTTCTTTTTATATTTCTCTGGTGATCTCATCCAATGTCATGGCTTTAAATACCTATATGCTGATGGCTTCCATATTTATATCTCCGGCCCAGGCTTTCCTTCTGCACTCCAGACAACCTATTCTGCATTTCTGCTTGTAGGTGAAGTACTCAATTCAAACTGAACTTCCATTTTTCTCTTTAAACCTGCCTCAGATACAGTCTAGTCCATCTCATTTGGTGGTAGCTCCATCCAACATTCATGCAAAAAAAAAGTTGGAGTCATTTCTGACTTATCTCTTTCACACTTGGCATTCTTGGTTCTATCTTATCTTGAAAATATATCTAGAATCAAGTCACTTCTTACCACCTGTATTGCTTTCGAGGCTGGTCCTGGCCATCTTATCTCTAGCCTAGATTTCTGTAGTTAGCCTCCTAACTGGCCTTCCTGCTTCTTCCCTAGCTCCCTTTGGTCTTTTTCAACTCAGCAACTAGATTCTATCACTTGTCTCCTCAAAACCCTGCAATGACTTCTCATAGGCAAAGTAAAAGCCTTTACATTGGCTGTTGTCCCTCTTTGGATCACTTTTTCCCTAAAAAATCATCATGGCCAACCCTGTAGTCTTCAAATCTTTGTTCTTCAAATGTTTTTCAAAAGGTCTATCTTATTTTATTTGAAGCTGTACTCCCCTACTTATGATCCCTGTATCTTGCTCTATTTTCTCCATGGCACTTGCCACCTTCCAACACTATATAATTTCTTTGTTGATTGTGTTCATTGTCTCTCCTGTGTGTCCCCAACACACACTATAACTTCTGTGAAGGCATGGCTTTTTGTCTGTTTTGTTTATTGATGGATCTTAAGGGTTTCAGTCAGTTCAATAAAGATTTATTAAATATCTATTCATTATAGGTGAATTAAATCCTTATTCTGCAGTTTCTCACTGTGATGGATACCTCATTCTTGGATACATATAGTTTTCAGTTTACTCCTTTCCTAGGAGCAGAGAGCAGCAGAAAAGTGGCAGGAGGCTTTTGAGAACCCCTTGTTGGAGAGAGTGATGTTAGAGTGTTGTGGAGATCTTTTGGACCTTCTCTGTGTGATTAGGACCATTGGTTAGATAACTTGCATGTTTTAACTTAGAACATTTTTATTTGGATCAATCTCTTGTCTTTGAGTAAGGGGTTACTAATCTCTTTTTCTGTAAATCATACCCTAAAAGCATTGCCTATGATTTCTAGTATTGGTTTCTTTAAAATGGAATGAAAATGTAGGCACTGGGAAACTTTCCAAGTTAAAAATCATTCTAGATTTTCCATTCATTCATCAAGGCCTTCCAAAGGATGTAACTTAGTTTTTATAGAAATAACAGTTTTTGTTTTCATTCTTCTATTTAATGGATTTATAGAAATAAGTGAGTATATAGGAGAGTAGACTGCTAGCCAGAAACATTTAGCTTTCTGTGTAGACACTGGCCTATGTATTTTTATCAAGGGGAGAAATGTCATTTACTCCAGTGAGAGAGCTCCTTTTAGATAGTTTTCATGTTGAGTAAGTTTCATAGGGGCCATAGTATCCAACTGCCTACCATTATAAGAGGAAAATGTCCTTTATCCATATTTCTTTATTTTGACTGTAACATTTATTTATTTTTTAATGTTTATTTTTGAGAGTGTGTGAATGCGTGCGCTAGTGGGGGAGGGGCAGAGAGAGAGAGAGAGAGAAACAGAGGATATGAAGCAGGCTTTGCACTGACAGCAGAGAGCCCCATGCAGGGCTCGAACTCATGAACCCATGAGATCATGACCTGAGCTGAAATGGGATGTTTAGCAGACTGAGCCACATAGGCACTGTGACTGTTAGTAACATTTATGATTAGTTACCAGAACTTACATGATTTTCAGTAATTGTCTATCACAAGACTTGATGTTATACTACATTCTCACTGGAAAATGTGAGAATTTTTTGCACGAGTCATTTAATTTACCAGGGAAACAGTGTGGTCTGGTGTAGTAAGCTGGAGGTCAGTATTTAGGAGACCTACAAGTCTTAGACTTTACTAACTCCAAGATTTTATGTAAGTCCTCCCCCCCCCCCCCCCCCCCCCCCCAGTAGTTGAATTATATAATGTGTGGTGTAGTGGAAAAAGCATGTGTGCTAGGGAGACTTAAGCGCTTAGGTTCAGCTCTGCTAACTAGTACCACTTACTGTATGTGTGAACTTAACTGTCTTAAACTGCCTGAGGTTCATTTGCCTTGCGTGTATTATCTTACTAGTTGCTACATAAGTGATGGCTAATATTAGGGTGCTTATTTGCTGTTAGTCTCTGTAAACACTTATGTACGGTGCCATATATAATCCTCTTAAACAGCTTTATGGGATAGGTACTATTTGGTGGAAACTAGGGAAACAGGTTAAATAATTTGTTTAAAGAGCAAGTAAGAGGAGGAACCTGAATGTGAACTGAGGTATTCTGATCTAGAGCCCATCCTGATTCATTGAACTGTTTTGAAAGAATGCTTTCTAAAGTAATAATAATAATAATGGGGTGCCTGGCTGGCTCAGTTGGTGGAGTGTGTCCCTCTTGATCTGGGGGTTGTGAGTTCAAGCCCATGTGGGGCGTAGAGATTACTATACATGAATGAATAATAAATAGGCACTGTCTATGTGCAGTTATCTGTTAGGTATTAGAAAGCTACATTAATGTTATACAGGTTTTTTTTTCTCCCAGAGTTAGAGGATTGATTCTTAATGTTAGCGACTTAAATTTGAGGACTTGAAATTTTTCAAGTGGAGAAAATAGTAAAAGCAACTTAAAACCAAATATTATATAAAATGTTTTATGTAGAAACAGTAGGTAGACTATGCTCTTTCTAGATTCCAAGAAATTTTCTCAGGCTCATTTCTGTGAATGTGTGTTATGAGTTACTGCTGTAACTGCCCACTCTGAAGTGGGAACTTTGTCTTCTTTACCAGGGAACTATATTTCTTGTAGTAGGTGGTACTCAATTTGATGAATGAATGAATTGCTTGTTTGAAAATGATTGGGACTCATTGAGCCTTCTGCTTCTCATTTGTGCCATCAGTCTTCTGTTAGCATGGCTAGTTGATTTACATGGAATGCCATGTAAAGTGAGACCAAAAATAAGGGTTTCAGGTTTATTGTTGGGAGCGGAATGGAAAATGATTTAATACACGAATTCCAGCAAAAATATTTTTGTGCATAGTACCAGTTAACCTTGTTGATTAGTAATGTAAGTCTTCTGAGTAAAATGTGTGCATACATAATTTAGTGATTGCATGTGTTTAGATCTAGTTATCTTTGAAATAAATTTGAACAGGCTAAGCTGTACATTGAAAGCTCCCCAGTGTTCTGAATGCTATGTTGCTGGACATTTAAGATGTTTTCTTAAATTTTTAATATCCACACACAGGTTGAATTCCTTTATGTTGCTTCTGACCTGTATTCAGTTTATTGGAAGTCATGTTTATTTGAAATGTGTTGTGTAATTCTTTCACATTTTCATAACCTGGATGTCTGAGGGTGGCTGAAGGTTATGAATTCTGTGAAGTGAATTTCTCAAGCTTGTCATATTGGTACTCTTCATATCTGGGTACAGTTTCAGGTTCTCTGGTGTATAATAATCCTTGTGGTTGATACCCTGTTGCTAATGAATGGGAGTAATTTCTTAAATCCCTTCCAGTTTGACCTAGATGTTAACTATAATTTTAAGTTTAAATTGGATCCTTTATAAAAGCGACTTAGTCATTTTGCTCTTTTGGTTGTTGGGGGTGGGAGAGTGTCCAGAAAATTGCATTTATTTTTAACTTGAATAACGTCTTTCTGAGCTTGAAATTTTTGGAGCAGTTTTCACGTAAAATACACATTTAAGATTAGCCTCGGAATTCTATGTAAAATATAACCCATGCATTTACCTTGTCTGATGGGGTAGGGGAGACAAGAAATACTTTATAAATATAAAATAACTGAAATGAACCAGGCTGAATTCTTTCCTGCTTGTCTAGCATTGTTTATATGGTATAAATAGGTGAGTAATCATATTCTATATTCTTTCAGTTTTATTTAAGCAAAACATCCCAGCAGCATTTAAAATAACATACCAATTAAAAAAAAATTTTTTTTTTTATTTTAGAGAGAGTGAGCACAGGGCAGGGTCAGTGGGAGAGAGAGGATTTTTAAGTTTATTTATTTTGAGAGAGCGTAAGCAGGGGAGGGGCAGAGAGAGAGTGGGACAGAGCATCTGAAGCAGGCTCTGTGCTGACAGCAGTGAGCCTGATGTGGGGCTTGAACTCACAAACTGTGAGATCATGACCAGAGCTGAAGCTAGAAAGAGAGAGATTGAGAGGTTGAGAGATTTTAATTTATATTTATCTCTTTCTACTTGTCATTTTTTTTTATTTTGTTGAAAGTTAAAACAAGTATTGAATGATTCAGGTGTACAAAAGCATATAGAATATGTTGTACAATTTAAAGATGAAATATAAAAGAAATACCTTTGTACCAAATATCTGTGTACCTTTCACTCAATTTTAAATTTTTTTTGTTAAAAATTAAGTACATAAAAACAAAATAAAATATATGAAAGATAAAGAGTAAGGATGCAGTGAACAGCCTTGTATCTAATACCAGTTCAAGAACATTATCCTAACTTTTTCTTTCTTTTTGTGCTACTCTTCCCTGCCCCCAGAAGTAACCATTATATTTGCCTTTTTTGTTTTTTGTGGGGTTTTTTAAGTATTTATTTTTAAGAGAGAGAGAATGCGAGTGGGGAGGAGCAGAGAGAGAGACACAGAATCTGAAGCAGGCTCCAGGCTCTGAGCTGTCAGTGCAAATCCCGACATGGGGCTCGAACCCATGAACCGTGAGATGTGACCTGAGCCGAAGTTGGACACTTAACCGACTGAGCCACCCAGGCGCCCCAACTTTTTTTGCTTTTATTTTTGTTTTTTGATGACTTTTTTTTATGTGATTTTACCACATCTATTTCTATCCCTAAAATATTTTTTTTTCTGTTTTGTTTTTGAACTCTATATAAAAGAGATCCTTCTGTATGAGTTCGTTTGCAACTTTCTTTTTACCCTCAGCTTTATGGTCCTGATATTCTTCCACCATTTTGCATATAGCTCTAATTCATTCACTTTCACTGCTGCATGGAATTTCATTATATGAATATATTTCACTTTATTACCTATTGACGGGCATTTGGGTTGTTTCTACTTTTGCTATTATTAAAAACTCTGCTGTGAACACCTTGCATAGGTGTATTGGTACGCTTGCATACATAAATATCTCCAGGATAGTGTTTTTAAAAATGTTTTTGTTACTAACAGTAGGAAATACATTTTACATTATGGGACTCAGTACATTATCAGATGTGCCACATATAGAACAAGAAAGTTTGTTGAAAAAAACCCACACCTATGTGATGGTAGGACATTTCATTAAAAATAAGATAATTAAGACCCACTAAGTCAATTTTTCTACTCACTAATGAGTTGAGATTTGCCCTTTGAGCAAATTGTTTTGGACTTTCTGTTTAGTTAGGAGTGGAATTGCTGAGTTGTGGGGGGGGTGCATTTTCAGCTTTATTAGGCAGTGCCAAATTGTTTTCCAGGGCAGTTGTGCCAGTTTATTCCCCTCACTAACGTGTACATGTGATGGCTCCACATTCTTGCCTATACTTGATAATTGGCAAATATTAGAGTAAGCCTCATGATACCTTGTAGGTTTTGCATTTCTGCTTACTGAGAAGAAACATCTTTTCAAATGTTTGCTGGCCATTTTTGTTTCCTTTTCTCTGGAATGACTGTTGATTTTTCTGTTGGGTTGCTTTTCTTTTTGATAGGAGTTCTTAATAGGTTCTGAATATTAATTCTTTGCTGATTAGTATCACAAATGTCTTCTCCCACTTTGTGGCTTGTCTTCTTTGTTATATAGTGTCTTTGTTAATAAATAAAATTTTTAATTTTGTTGAATTTATCAGTATTTTCCTTTTATGATTTATACTTTGTGTCTTGTTTAGGAAATCCTTCCCTACCACAAGGTTATAAAGATATTCTTACATGTCCTCTTATAAAGTTTTATGTTGCCTTTCAAAATTCTTTGCCTGGAATTAATTTGTGTTTCTTCTCTTTTATGCTACTGTTTTCTGTAAAATTTTACTGCTTAGCATTTCAATTTGGTTTTTTTAAGGGCTAGAATGTGTGAATTTAGTAGATGCTTTGAAATAAGTCTTTGAATTACTAGTTTTATGCATTGTCCACACCTTGCTTTTAGAGTCATGAGAGTATTAAAATATGGATAGAGTTTAAAGTACAGATAAATTTGAAGTCTCCACTCTCTCCGGGTGACATTATAAGAGATTTGCAAACATTTCAGTGATGCCAGGGTTTGCATCTGGTTTTCTTAAGTTGTTACAGATACTTGTTGTGAAGCAGTCTGGTTAATTATTTCCTTAAATAGCAGCTCATTGTGCTTGGTATTTCACAATTTCACCACAGTGTACTGTATATGAGGACAAACATCTATATATCCAACTAGTACTAAGAGTATGTATACATATAATCTGAGGAATCTGATCTTCAATTTTGGAAAATTCTCAGCTCTTCAAATATGGCTTCTGTTATTTTCACATCTTTTTTGAAAAACCTAAGTTGGGGTCTTTGTACCTCAATTGCTCTTTCAGGTTTTTTTTCTCTTTATTTTTCTGTGCCTTATACTAGGTGAATTCAGTACTCTATAGCAGTTTACCAATTCTACTCTGTTCAGTCTGGACTTCATTTTGTCTGTTGAGTCTATTTGCCAGTATGTATAGTTTTCATCTCTTAGATTTGGAGTTGCTTTTTCATATGCACCCATCTATTTCAGTTCTGTTTTTGTTTTATAACCTTTTTGCTACTTTAAAAAAAGGAGTCTTTTTATCTCTGACATCTTTAACATGTTGAAATTTAAAAATCTTTATGAAGACTGTTTTATAAAACTAATACCATTTGGTGTTAATTAATGTTTTTTATTGATTTCTCCCCCTCCCTCATCATTAATTTTCTTCCTATGGTTTGGGGTTTTGGTTTGTCTGGCTTATTTTGAGTAGAGATGTAAAACAATTTTTTTTTTCCATCTGTGCTAAATCCCCTGTTACCTCTCATTTTCAGCTGTTTCTACCTGGCTCACTGTGCCTCTAGTCACAAAATAGGTCTATTCTGGAACAGTTAAAAAAACACACACACACGCACACACACAGAAAGCAAAGTGGATACAAGTGTTTATAAAGGAGATGAGTGTGTGTGTGTGTGTGTGTGTGTGTGTGTGTGTCTTATTAAAAGTAGAAGAGAGGGGAGCCTGGATGGCTCATTTGGTTAAGCATCCACTTCTCCACTTCTTGATTTCAGCTCAGGTCATGATATCCCAATTCACGGGATCAAGCCCTGTGTTGGGCTCTGTGCTTGGGATTCTCTCTCTCTGCCCCTGCCCGGCGCTTACTCGCTTGCTTGCTTGCTTTCTCTCTCTCTCTCTCTCTCAAAATGAATAAATAACATTAAGAAATAGAAGAAAATGAAGTCTAAAAAATGATGGTTACTTATGAGGGAGAGACCTACAGTGTAGAAAAGCACAAGGGTATAATTTGTGCTTTGAATTAATTTTTCTTAAGACTTGACTTTGGAGACATTTAAATATTTTACATAATTGTTAAATGAAAATTTAAAAACCCTTAAAAATAAAAAGTAAAATGAAACCACTGAATCTTACCTGTATTCACTTGGTGAACACCAGAGTGAACTATGCCATGTGACTTTAAAACATGGTAACTTGGCTGTATATCCCAATTGAAATATATCCCAGGAAGAGAGTGGAGGAAGGATGGCAAAAAAGGCAAATCTCAAACTACTATAATCATAATTTTGGTGGTAATGTATATATATGTTGTTATTCCTGTACTATGTAATGTGCGCATTGTGGGCTAAATGAAATGAGTGATTACGCTGGTGTTGTTGAAAACAGATTTTTAGCATTGTTGAAAACAGATGTAGTGTTAAGGTCAGTGAAATGACATAAAAATTCCATAGTACTAATTTTAGTGAAACGTTCTATATGCCCTCATGCAATAATTTAGCTTAAAATATATACATTTTCTGGTCCTTTTTGACTAAGAAGACCTAGAAATAATGACTGCCTTAGTAGCAAAAAGCACTCCTGGTGCCTATATTGTGGTCTTTAAATACCTTTCACAATAAAAGTAAATTAGTGCTCAAAATGGGCATTTTCTCAGTCTAAGCAGGAAATGTATGAGACAAACTTAAAATTTAATGATTAGTTTCTGTTACAGTATGATACAGGGTTAGATACTTAAAACAACACACATTTATTATACCATGGATTCTGTGGGTCAGGAGTTTAACTCGGTCTTCTGCATAACTGGGTCTACAGTGTTTCACAAAGTTGCTGTTAGGGTGTTGACCAGGGCTGGGGTCTCATGTGAGGCTTAGCCGGGGAAAAATATACTTCCAAGTTCATGTAATTGTTGGTAGCATTCAGTACTTTACAGGCTGCCTAAGCGAAAGCCTCAGTTTCTTGCTGGTTATTGTCCAGGAGGCTGTTTTTAGCTCCTTGCTCCATGGCTTTCTCCATAGGCAGCTTACCAACATGGCAGCTTGCTTCTTCAAAGCCATTAAGGGAGACGAAGCATGTCCTAGTAACATGGGTTACAGTCTTAAGTATCATAATCATGTGTATGTAATCAATTACATCCTGTCACCTTTGCCATACTTTATTGATATGAAGCAGGTCACAGATCTCACTCACCCTTACCAAGAGATTGCACAAGGGTGAGAACACCCAAGTGGCAGAGACCATGAGGACCACTTTAGAGTCTGTTTGCCACAGACTAGAACATACCTGAAGCAATAGAGGCAAAAAGTATGAGGGTAGTGTTGAAACAACCTAGGAGCCGTCCTGAATAGGATCCCATTGGCCAAAAGGGAATTTGAACATCAATAAAGATAATAACTAATGAATTGAAACCAATCAAATGTGTTTAACCTGTGAATCCATACTACAACATTTTTTAACAAAAACCTTTAATTAATTGCTGTTGGACCAGCTTATTGTTTTGACAATTGGTAAATAGAAGCATTTATCCTACTCATATGAATTGTTTCTCAGGTCAGGGAAGAAATTTCTATAGATGTATTCTACCTAATCAAGAAAGAATGATAGACTTAGAATACCACCAATTTGCATCTCCCTAATGAATAATGTCTAGTGAAGGATAACCAGTAGCTGCTACTATCACTACAAAGGGGGAGACATCTGGACATTAGATACATACTTTTGGAAATATGCCACGTTGTCTGTGCTGTAGTCTTACACTCAAGTCATAATCCTGAATGCGATGTAGCCTCTAAATTTGCCAATTTATTGGAAATAAAAAGGACTAAAAACTTGTTAAATACTATGAAGATGCTAACATCCTATTTATACTAGGAATCTCTACACCAGCTACGTGGTTTTTCCAACCCCAAATTCTAAGAATTATAAGAAACTGAATAATAAAAAGAGAAACAAGGATGATGAAAGGAGACAAGAAATGTATCAATCACAGTTCGAGCCCCATGTTGGGATCTGGGCTGACAGCTCAGAGCCTGGAGCCTAGTTCTGATTTTGTTTCCCTCTCTCTTTGCCCCTCCCCGACTTGTGCGTGTGTGTGTGTGTATGAGTGCGCGCACGCTCTCAAAAACAAATGAACATTAAAAAAAAATACATCAATCATAGAATAACTGAAAAGATATTTACAGTTATGGGGAGATGTGAATGTTTTATCTGTCATTTTAAGTGTTTGGAATAAAACCATCCTTATGGAAGTATTCATCTTCATTTTTACCTATTCCTATTTTTTAAATTTATTTGAGAGAGAGAGACAGAGAATGTGCGTGTGTGCACACAGGAGAGGGGCAGAGAGAGAGGGAGAGAAAGAATCTCAAGTACACTCCACTCTGTCATCACAGAGCCCTAGGAAGGGCTCGGACCCCTGAACTATGAGATCATGACCTGAGCCTAACCAGGAGTCAGGCTCTTAACTGCCTAACCAACTGAGCCATCCAGGTGCCCCTCCTAATTTGTTTTTTGAAGCTCAGCTCACAGTATCCTGACTGCTCTAGTTCTGTGATCTGTTCCCTTCCTTTGCTCAACTCTGCCTTCTTTTAATCTTGTTGGGTTATTATTCAACTCTTCAGAATAAATTTGATTTTAGTATCACACTAATTTGTTATGATTACAATCAATTAAAATCTTTAAGCCTTGAAGTGTGATTCTTATTCCTACTAGTTGATCTCACTCATCCTATGTTTCTTTAGTCTATTTTGTTGTATAGGTATCCCTTGCTAGTCTAGCTGAGGCTGAATAATTTTTTCTTTTTGAGATAGAACTGGTGTCCCTTGCCCTCTAAACTCTTATTGAACTCAGAATCAGATGTATTTATCCTTGCTTTAATATCTTGAATTCATTCTTGAAAACCCTGCTGCTAAGCGAAAAGCTATTACATGAAAACATTCCATTAATTTTAATGGTAAGTTATGTTGTGTTCCATCTCAACTGACCAATTTCACATGTAAGAAAATATTAATCTAGCAATGAAGATGAGTTAATGTAAATAGAAACAATTTGAAAACAAATACACTTTGATTGTAAAATGTAATAGGTAAAATGAAGACATATCATACCAAAGGGAAGAGAAAACTTGATGGTGGTGGTGGTTGGTGGGGTGTTACTCTTTGGAAAGTTTATTCTTTTTGTACTGTTTTCTGCACTAATTTCAGCATTTTTGGAGCTCAGGGTTATCTTGCATTTTATCTGCACTTGAGTGGCGCTTGGATGGCTCAGTTGGTTAAGTGTCTGACTTTGGCTCAGGTCATGATCTCACGGTTCATGAGTTCAAGCCCCGCGTGGGTCTCTGTGCTGACAGCTCAGAGCCAGGAGCCTGCTTGGATTCTGTACTCCCTCTCTCTCTGCCCCTCCCCTGCTCGCACTCTCTCAAAAAATGAATAAACATTTAAAACTAATTTTATTTGCACTTGAAAGTCAAATTATGGCTCAGATAGGCACCTTCAGAGGAATAAAGGCCAAACACAAGTCCTTTAAACAGTGTGGAAATTTAAGCCAGGCAGAAACAATGGAAGAGTTGTAGAAGATGCTAGCTCTGCGGTTCTCTTGACTGGCATATGTGTACAAAGCAAAATGTGCTGGGTTCATCCAGTTGTGTGTAGTATATTGATATGTATGATATAATTGGAAACCATTATGTTAAATAAATTGTTGAGCATGTCTTTAGCTGAAATCATAATGTTGAAATTTTATTGTAGAATATTTAGTGTGCATTTAGGTGAACAGTCCCTAATACAAAAAAAAAAAAAAAAGCCATTGTTAGAAAAGTAGTACTTTTCAAGAGCCATTTTCATGAAAATCAGTTAATTGAATTATTTATTTAATAGAGTTTATTTATTTATTTTGAGAGAGAATGCATAAGCAGGGGAGGGACAGAGAGAGGGAGAGAGAGAGAATCCAAAGCAGTCTCAGTGTTGTCATCGAGGAGCCCAATGCAGGGCTTGATCTCATGAACTGTGAGTCATGACCTGAGATGAAATCAAGAGTCGGACACGTAACCTACTAAGTTACCCAGGTACCCCTGAACAATTTATTATGTGAGGTAAATCTGTAGACTGAAATAACATGGCATCCCTCCTTATCTAAGCTAGCTACTGCTGCTGGAATTTCTGCTCTTCCAGCTGGGGAACTGAAGGAGTTTGGTGGCAAAGGATAAAATAAAAATCTTACTTTATGAAACATTATTTAGTTGGTTTATCCTTTGTTTTCATTCCTCGTTTGAGATATTCTTATGTTCAACACATCATCATAAACTGACTTATTCAAGAAATTTATTAAAATGTAAGTAAGTTCAGGCAGAGAACAGGGAGTCCTTTGATAGGTGATTAAGGCACTTTCTAAAACATTAATTGGCATCTTTGGGATATGATCATTTAACCTTTTAACTATTCCCTGATTGGTACTACCATTCAGTCATGTTCATTATTTACCTATCTTGTCTTCAAGGGTAGCTTGTCTACTTTATCAACTGTTGTGCCAGAATCAGTCATTCTATAATGTGTATTGGGTTTTCCTGATTTAGTAAGCCTTTTGTATTTAAAACAAAAAGAGAGAGAGAGAGAGAGAGAGAGAGAGAGAAAGGGACATTGGAATGACTTGTTTATACTGAATGACTTTTGATGCACCTAAATTTTTTAGTTAGTGACTTTGGATTTATCCATAATGAATTCACCAATTTTAGTTTGACTACTTCCTGCTCTTTTCAGTACATGCTCTTTTCAGTACATAAAACAAGTCTTTTATAGATCTTGAAATGTAGAATTGTGGCAGCTGTGTACTGTCTTTTGAAGGCAGTATCTATCTTCACATGGCTCTTAAGGTTGTCTTGTAAACATGGTTTCTAAGCCCAGTCTGCAGAACAATAGCTTTAGGATAGGAGCCTCTTCTTATGGCTATATTTTATTTTATTTATTTTTTTCCAGCATTATGAAAGTGTAATTGAGATAACATTATGTAAAGTACAGTGTAATGATTCGATATATGTATACTTTGCAAATAATAAGGTTAGTAAACATATCCATCACCTTATACAGTTATTTTTTACGTTTTGTTGTTTTTTGCAGTGAGAACTTTTAAGATTTACTCTATTAGTAACTTTCAAGTATGTAGTAGAGTATTGTTAACTGTAGTCCCAATGTTGTTCATTAGATCCCCAGAACTTACTCATCTTGTCATTGGAAGCTTGTGCCCTTTGACCACCTTCACCAATTCTCCCTCCCTCTCTTTGTAACTACCAATCTACTTTCTGTATGTATGAGTTTGGATTTTTGAGGAACCTTTGTACTGTTTTCCATAGGGCTATACCAGTTTGCATTCCCACCAGCAGGGTGCAAGTGTTGTCTGGATAGCCTTGCCGGTGCATGTTATCTGTCTTTTTGATAATAGCCATTCTGACAGGTCAAAGGTGATATTTCATTGTGGTTTTGATTTTCATTTTCCTGATGATTAGTGACATTGAGCACCTTTTCATGTGCCTGTTGGCCATTTGTATATCTTCTTTGGAAAAATGTCCATTCAGGTCCTTTGCCCATTAAAAAAATTTTTTAAAAAAAATTTTTTAATGTTTATTTTTGAAAGAGACAGAGGGCAAGCAGGGGAGGGGCAGAGAGAGAGGGAGACACAGAATCTGAAGCAGGCTCCAGGCGAGGAGCTGTAAGCACAAAGCCCGACAGCGGGGCTCGAACTCATGGACTGTGAGATTATGACCTGTGCCAAAGTCTGATGCTTAACTGACTGAGCCAGCCAGGCGCCCCTTTTGCCCATTTTTTAAATTGATTTTTTTTTTTTTTTTGCTGTTGAGTTGTAGGAATTCCATACATAATTTGGATATTAACCCCTTATTTGATACTGAGTTTACAGATATTTTCATCCCATTCCACAGGTTACTTTTTCATTTTGGTGGTAGTTTCTTTTGCTATACAGAAGTTTTTAGTTTGATGTAGTCCTATTGATTTTTGCTTTTGTTCGTTGTGCTTTTGGTGTCCTATCCAAAAGTCACTGCCAACACCAATGTCAAGGAGCCTTGTCCTTATGTTTTCTTCTAGTAGTTTCACATTTAAACCTTTAATTCATTTCAAATTAATTTTTGTGAGTGTTGTAAGATAGGAGTTCAGTTTATTCTTTTACACGTGAATATCCCGTTTCCTCTGCACTGTTTGTTGAAAAGACTGTCTTTTCTCCATTGAGTATTCTTAACTCCCTTGTCAAATACTAATTGACCAGATATGTGTGAGCTTATTTCTGGGTCCTTGATTCTGTCCCATTGCTTTATGTGTCTGTTTTTATTCTACTACCATGTTATTTTGATTACTGTAGCCTTGTAGTATAGTTTGAAATCAGGAAGTGTGATGCCTCCAGCTTTGTTCTTCTTTCTCAAGATTGTTTTGGCTATTCTGGGTCTTCTGCGGTTCCACATGAAATTTAGGATGGTTTATTTCTGTAAGACATGCCGGTAGAATTTTGATAGAGATTGCATTGAATCTATAGCTCTAAGGCTTAGGACAGACAGTATGGACATTTTAACAATATTCTTCTTTTCCTTGAACACATGATATCTTCCCATATATTTGTATTTTCTTCAATTCTTTCATTGTCTAACAGCTTTCAGTGTATACATCTTTCATTTCCTTGGTTGCATTTATTCTTGAGTATTTTATTGTTTCTGGTGCTATTATGAATGGGATTGTTTTCTTGTGACTATATTTTAGATTTCTTGTATCTCCTTCGTACTTCTTAAAATATATTTCTGTTGTCTGGAAGGGAGTCTTTGCAATCACAGATTTTGAAGGTGCACTGTATTCAGTGTTTTGATTATGTTAACTAGATAGTTTATAAACAATTTAAGAGTGTGGAAACTCGGTTGGTGAAATCTCAGAGACTTGACTTTTTCTCAGAGATTGTTCTTAATAAGGTAACTTACTGTTTTTTGTTTAGGTTGCTTATTAGGAGTGATGTCAAATCAATAGCATCAATAGGAAAAAACCCCAAAACACAACTTGTTTTTTGACTCTTGTAGGTTTAAATGTTTGTTAAAATATAAAAGTTGTACCTGTTTCCAGTTTATGGTAGTTTTATCTGGACTATTTGATTTTTAACTTTCCATTATGTATCCTTTTGTAGCTTCAAGAAAATAATGAAGTCCATATGGTGATAAAAAGTCCTTGATTTTGTTTTTCAGAGTACTGGTGAACACAGATAGGATTAGTGTGTATTGTATTTTTGAAGGTTTATTTTGAAAGAAAATCCAAAGAGAAGGACTCAAGGTATTACCTTATATGTTATAAAAAAAACCCATAAAATTATTTGTTTTGAAATTATTTATGTCATGAAGTAAACCTTTTTTTTTCCCCCCTTGCTGGTTGCCTTTTAGTCATCTATTTCCACAGTACTATGTGTTGAGCACTGTGTTGGGTTTACAGACAGTAGGTAGGAAAGAAGACCATGCAGTCAGTAGGAGAGTCACTCATTTGGCATGTTAAACTTTCAGTAGTGTAAGTAAACCTTTTAATAGGACTACAGTAGGGCTACATCTAACCTTAGTGTGTAAGAAGTAAGTAAAAATCTTGAGTGAATGTTGTTTTAAACCATCAGTTTTTATCAAGATCTTTCTGTTTGGTAATTCTTCAGTTTTAAAAGTCTGTGTGTCTTTCTTATGTGTATGAATGCTCTTAACACAATTTGTAATTTCCTCAGTTCTTTCTAATCTCTCTGGTGTTTTATATTCTTTTAATTCTCTGGTCTTTTAATTCTTTGTGTGATTTCTTTTATGCGTCTAATACCTGAAAATTTTTTTATAGTCTCTCACATTTTTCTGTTTGGGATTCTTGGGGGTATAATCCCTGTTTGTAAGTTTACCTTCAGCAGGGGTGTATCTGAAAATGCTGTACTGTGCAGGCTAGATTGGGTAGAAGGAATTTTTTTTCCCAGAGGATTTCATGACCTTGGCACTACTTTTGTGTTAACTAATTTTTGGTAGAAGAGGTGAGAGTATTCTGGACTGGCAGAGACTATGGATGCAAATCTCAGAGCCCATGGTTATAAAATCTTTATGAAAACTTTTTTTTTTTTTTTTTTTTTTTTAGCTTTTGAGTGGTAGGAAAAGTGGGACAAGCTTTCTCTCTTCCTCTTAATTTACCCTTTGCTGACTGTAGACCTCTTGAAAGTCTGTTTTTCATACCTCATTTCCCCTTTTCCAGCTGCAGTTCAGTGTCTTGTGTCTTTACCTTAAGTGTCTTTACCTTTCGTTTCCCATTTGATTTTCCCTCTTCCTTAGGATTTCCCTTAATTACCAGAAAATTTGTCTATTTTAGAGCAAAACAGTTTTTGTTGTATTTAATTGGAAGAGTTTTCGCTCATATGGCTAGACATGGATTCCTCAATTTAGTTTTTAAAAGTTGCAATTTAGGGCGCCTGGGTGGCTCAGTTGGTTGAGTGTCTGGCTTTTGCTCGTGAGTTTGAGCCTCACATAGGGCTCTGCTGTCAGCCTGCTTCAGAACCTCTGTCCCCCTCTCTCTTTGCCCCTCCCTGGTGCGCGCTCTCTCTCTCTCTCTCTCTTCCAAAAGTAAATAAAACATTTAAAAATCAGTAAAAGTCACAATTTAATTCATAATTTAAAAATATAATTAAATTTACATTATGTTATAAAATATGTGTGCATGATGGGAAAATGTAAACGTTTTGAAGGATGTAAGATGAAAAGTTACTAAGAAAAGCACCAAGAAGTCATCATAGAGTTAATGGTTTCTCATGTGTCCTGGGAATTTTCTAAGCATGTATGAGCATGATTCTGTCATGTAAAAGGGAATTTTCTCTCTGTACCACTCTACAACTTGCTTTTTATGTATGTTTGATTTATTTATAATATATTTTTTTAGTGACCATATTACATATGAGGCTACCACAGGCTTATTTAGTCATTTCCCTAATGCCAGACATAGGTTTTTAGTTTTTACAAAGTTATATTGCTAACAGTGAACACTCCTGGGTATATCTTTGTAATTGTGTGATTATATCTATGTATATAGATATCTAGTAGTAGTTTTAACAAGAAAATGAATTTTCTCTGTTGAAGGGTATGTACTATTTTTATACTTTAAGATTTTTCCAAATTTTTCTTTAAGATTGTACTAGTAGTTATAATCAGACTAACACTAAATCAGAGTATTGTGTTTCATACTCCCTGGTCCATGTCTTACTTTTTTTAGACAGTTTTATCGAGGTGTAGTTGACACACAATAAATGGCATATATTTAAAGCATACGGTATGATCAATTGTGACACAAGTGTACATTGGTGAAACCACCATAGTCATGATCCTCCATACCCTTTTGATCCTCGTTTGCACATTTTCCTGCCCTGCCAGCCTGAGTGTGAATTTGCATTTAATAGAAATTAATTTAATGTGACTAAGGTTGCATTATTTAAAAATACACTTAGTGGATGTCTTTTTTTTTTTTCCTTTGAGAACCTTCTAAACATGTCCTTTTGGGTTTATCTTTTTCTCACATTTTTTAATTTGTTTTTTTAACTTACCTCCAAGTTAGCATATAGTGCAACGATGATTTCAGGAATAGATTCTTTAATGCCCCTTACCCATTTAGCCCATCCCCCCTCCCACAACCCCTCCAGTAACCCTCTGTTTGTTCTCCATATTTCAGAGTCTCTTATGTTTTTGTCCCCCTCCCTGTTTTTATATTTTTTTACTTCCCTTCTGTTCATCTGTTTTGTATCTTAAAGTCCTCATATGAGTGAAGTTACATGATATTTGTCTTTCTCTAATTTCACTTAGCATGATACCCTCCAGTTCCATCCACGTAGTTGCAAATGGCAAGATTTCATTCTTTTTGATTGCCGTGTAGTACTCCATTGTATATATATACCACATCTTCTTTATCCGCTCATCCATCGATGGACATTTGGGCTCTTTCCGTCCTTTGGCTATTGTTGATAGTGCTGCCAAAAACACCATAAAAGTGGGGTGCATGTGCCCCTTCGAAACAGCATACCTGTATCACTTGGGTAAATACTTAGTAGTGCAATTTCTGGGTCTTAGGATAGTTCTATTTTTAATTTTTTGAGGAACCTCCATACTGTTTTCCAGAGTGGCTGCACCAGTTTGCATTCCCACCAGCAGTGCAAAAGAGATCCTCTTTCTCTGCATCCTCGCCAACATCTGTTGTTGCCTGAGTTGTCAATGTGAGCCATTCTGACAGGTGTGAGGTGGTATCTCAGTGTGGTTTTGATTTGTGTTTCCCTGATGATGAGTGATGTTGAGCATTTTTTCATGTGTCAGTTGGCCATCTGGATGTCTTCTTTGGACAAGTGTCTATTCATGTCTTTTGCCCATTTCTTCATTGGATTCTTTGTTTTTTGGGTGTTGAGTTTGATAAGTTCTTTATAGATTTTGGATACTAACGCTTTATCTGATATGTCATTTGCAAAAATCTTCTCCCATTCTGTGTGTTGCCTTTTAGTTTTGCTGATTGTTTCTTTGCTGTGCAGAAGCTTTTTATTTTGATGAGGTCTCAGTAGTTCATTTTGCTTTTGTTTCCCTTGCCTCTGGAGACGTGTTGAGTAGGAAGTTTCTGCGGCCAAGGTCAAAGAGGTTTTTGCCTGCTTTCTCCTCGAGGATTTGATGGCTTCCTGTCTTACATTTAGGTCTTTCATCCATTTTGAGTTTATTTTTGTGTAGGTGTGAGAAAGTGGTCCAGGTTCATTTTTCTGCATGTCTCTGTCCAGTTTTCCCAGCACCACTTACTGAAGAGACTGTCTTTATCCCATTGAATATTCTTTCCTGCTTTGTCAAAGGTTAGTTGGCCATACATTTGTGGGTCCATTTCTGGGTTCTCTATTCTGTTCCATTGATCTGAGTGTCCGTTCTTGTGCCAGTACCATATTGTCTTGATTACAGCTTTGTAATACAGCTTCAAGTCTGGGATGCTTCCTGCTTTGGTTTTCTTATTCAAGATTGCTTTGGCTATTCGGGGTCTTTTCTGATTCCATACAAATTTAGGATTGTTTGTTCTAGCTCTGTGAAGAATGCCAGAGCTGTTATTTTGATAGGTATTGCACTAAATATGTAGGTTGCTTTGGATAGTATTGACATTTTAACAATATTTGCTCTTCCTATCCTGGAGCATGGAATATTTTTCCATTTTTTTTGTATCTTCTTCAATTTCTTTTCATAAACTTTCTATAGTTTCAGTGTATAGATTTTCACTTCTTTGATTAGATTTATTCCTAGGTATTTTATGGTTTTTGGTGTCTTTTTCTCACATTTTAAGGGGTTAAAAGGGGTTAAGGCAATCAGACCTTGGTCGTTTTTTGGAATTTAGTCACTTTTCTTTTGCCATACAAGTCTTTAACATGTTTTCTAGTCAGATTTCCCAGGCTTTTCCTTTACAGCACTAGGTTTTACATGAGACCAAGAAAAGCCTTTTACGAAATAGAATTATTTTACAATGCAAAGAAATAGACTTGTGTCTTCTAGTTCTTTCTTGGTTTAATTTTTAAACTGTTAAAACCAAAATTTATATTACTGAGGTGTAGGGACTTCGTTTCCCCTGAAAATGGCTGTCATTTGTGTCAGTACTACTTATTAAATAATCTACATTTTTTATATGTTGATTTGAAATGGCTTGTTGATTATATACTAAACTTTTCATATGTATTTGGTCTATTTCTACTGTGTTTATTTGGCTGTTCTTGGGCACGTTTTAAAAATTCTTGTTTAATAAGTGAAGCTTTTTTAGTAGTTCCCTCAGTGTTTTTGAGTAGTATTTGACATTCTTGTCATTTGCATTTCATTTTTAGTTTGTAAAATGATGCTTTTTAGTTTGGGAATAGTAGGCAAGAATAAATACATTTTATCATTTTAGTACTTTCATTGTTGAGTGACCTAAGTTGATGCACTTAAAAGTTATTTTAGCAGCCTGTTATGTTCAACTTTAAAACTCCAGTCAGACTTTCCTAAGGGATGACAGGTTTTGAAGTAAGTTTTGTTTGCTGGTAAGTTTAATTGCTACCAGATACCAGTTATTAAAACTACTTTTTGGTAGTGGGAATGGACCTATTTGGTGAGGTTAGGCGGAAATAGGACCGCAGAATGAAGTTACAGAGAGAGAAGATTTTGGATCAAAACTAGGAAAAATGTTCTAATAGCTTTCTAAAGATACAAAAGGGGGGTTGGGGAAGTGTTCATCCCAGGTTTTCAAGTAGGCTCACTGATGATTCAGCTGGGTTCAATCTTTGAATGGCTAATTGGATTATGTGGCCTTTCTAACAAACCCAAAAAATTGTGTGAAAAAGTAAAAGTAGGTTAGGATTGTAGATGTTAGGGGAAGGCAGTCTTCTGTATATGGTACAGCTATTTTACAATTACATTGTTGATGTGAATTTCATGTTCTAATATTAATGTTTGAACAATTTTGATGATTTATGTTTTGTCTTTGGAAACTATTGATTTGAAATACTGAGTATTTAAAGTGTGTTTTTTGTATTAAATAAAGCTTTTGATTTGTCTGGTTATCAAAAGTTAGATTTCTTTACAGAATAAACTTTTAACCTGACTGTGGAGGTATCTTTAAATGAGCAGTGTTGCTTCCTGAGAAAATGGACTAGTTTGGGCTTGCTAGGGAAGCAGAAGTCTGAAAGATACTGGTTTCACTTTCAGTAGCTACCGGCTTTGTAGATCTTTTTTAATTTCTTGAAAGAGCAGTTCATACTGATTTATCTATTCTTGTGTTATAGAAAAAAATAAGTTTGGCTAAAAAAATAGAAGTTTCATATATTGTGGCATATCTATTGGAGAAATTAAATTTTATTACTCATCTCTGGCATTAGTTGAATTTGTTTCAGATTAGGGTAGCAGTACTTCAGAATGGGTATTGCTTGAAATAACTTAAGAAGTATGTGAATAAGGTGTGAGTCATAGAAATAACTGTGTTGCAGTTTAAAAGGAGAAATTGCACCACAGCTTTGAGATTTCAGCGTAGTCTATAAAGTTAATTTTAGACAAGTTACTGTAAATGGAGTTCCCATGTCAGGCAACTCTGTGTTTCATTTACTAGATTATCTTTTAGTTACTTTGAGTTTTTTCCCTCTTGTTTTAAAAGATAAGTTTACAATTGTACTGTGGGCTCTGGGGCCATTATACTTTTGGGGTAGTGACTGATGAGAGAGTGGAAATTTAGATGGGTTTTTATATTTTGATGGCTGTTTGAGGAAATGGCTAATGTTTGGTTTTTCTCTTTTCTTTTTCTTATTAATTTGAAGAATCAGGTTTTTAAAAATTATTGCAGGTGTAATACACCTGTAAACTTTTAACCATATACAACTACAAAATAGATTGAATCTAGGGCGCCTGAGTGGCTCAGTCGGTTGAGCGGCCGACTTCAGCTCAGGTCATGATCTTGCGGTCTGTTGAGTTCGAGCCCCACGTTGGGCTCTGTGCTGACAGCTCGGAGCCTGGAGCCTGTTTCAGATTCCGTGTCTCCCTCTCTCTGACCCTCCCCTGTTCATGCTCTGTCTCTCCCTGTCTCAAAAATAAATAAAAAAACGTTAAAAAAATAAAAAAAAAATAGACTGAATCTTTTTATTTTCTTGCATTTTCTTAAGTACTTTATACATTTTCTTATGTTTAAAACTTTAATCTGTCTGGATGTTTTTTGATGTAAGTGATCAGTAGCCTTTACTGACTTGAAATAATGTAAATTTTTATCTATTTGGATCTGTTTTAGATGGATTTCCACTACTATCTGTTCTTTTAACTTTATCACATTGTAGTATACTGTGGTCTCCTTTTAATTGTTAGATTTTCTCCTATGTCACAGAATTCTGTGAATGTGTACCTAGAGAGTTAAGTACTCTAGGGTTTTAGGAGGAGAACTAGCTGTAGGGATGGTATTTGAGCTGGAAGAGTAGAGCCACATGGAGACTCAGGTTTGGTTTTTTTATGCTCTGGTTTATAGATAATATGTGCTTTACTTCTGCAACAAGATCATTTAAAGTCGGCAAATCAATTTGTACAACACTGCTAAGCATCCTGCATTCTCCATTCAAGTTTTTCAATTTAAGTGGAGAATCAAAGTTTATAAGGAATAAAAATTTAACAATATAGTAACCATAATGTATTTCTGTGTGTCCTCCAATACCACCATTTTTACTCTTTCTCTGGACTACAACTTTGTTTCCCATTTCATTAAGAAAATAGTAGCATTGAGGAAGAGGATTTTCACAAACTTCTATACCATATCTACTTCCTTGCCTGTGCCTGTATACTCTTTCTTCCTTATGTTTTTACAGAAGATTGTACTTCCATCTAAGGCCGTGCTTTCTACTTGTACATCAAATTCTATTCTTTCTTGCCATTTGAAAGCATTGTCCTTCATTCTCCTGCATCATCGGTCTTACCGTTTCTACTGGATCATCTTTGTCAGCATATTAACATGCTGTAGTTTCTTCTATTTTTAAAACTCAAGCTCTCAAGCTCATATATCCTTCCAGCTTCCATTTCATTTCTCTCATCTCTTCATAGAAAATCTCCTCTAAAGAGTTGTCCACACTTGCTGGAGTACTTACTTTTGAATTCATTTTAGTCAGGTTTTGATCACAACTACTCTACTGCTTTGGCCAAAATCACCAGTGAAGTCTGTGTTGCTAAACCCAGCAGTCACTTTCTGGCTTTCATTGTACTTTATTACCGACACCATTTGATAAAGTTGATTGGTCTCTCCTCCTTGATAACACTGTTTAGCCACTAGGGTAACATCCTCCTGATTTTCTTTAATTGGCTTTAAGTATATAATTCATTTTGCTGAATACTCCTAAGTTTGTATCTCCAGCCTGCAGGTCTCACCTGTCACATACTCTTGTTTAGCTGTCTGCTGGGCATCTCCACCTCTCGAAAAGCTATCTCCTAATCTTCAACCCCAGTCATGTCCTTTCCACATTTCTCTCATCTCAGTAGAGGACAACTGTGTTGTTTTTGGCATAGTCTAAAATTTTTGGAGTTGACATTGTCTTTGCTTGTACTCTCGTGCCCCAGATTCTAGTTCTCAGCAAATCATCTGGTCTCTACTTTCAAAATGTATGCAGAATTTGACAACTTCTTACTACTCCCCTTGTCACCAACTTGCTCTAATCATCTCCTGCTTAGATTATTTCACTTGTCTCTTAACAGTTTTCCCTGCTTTCAGCTTCCCCTACATCTTTTTATACTCAGAACCCTTTACTAGTTTCCCATGTTACTCAGAGTCCAAGCCGTAGTCCCTCTAGTTGCCTTTAAGAGACTGCATGATTTGTTTGCTGCGCCTGTCCCCTTCACATGGTCTCTTTAACTTCATCTTCTACTTTTTATCTTTATTGTACTTGAATTACACTGTCCTTACTGTTCTTGCTCAATTATGTCATGTATTTTCCTATCTCCTATACTGTATATTAATTGCTGGACTGTCTTCCCTTTAGTAGAATGATGGACATAAAAGGGCAAGGACTGTAGCTTTTCTTTTTTCTTTTTATTGTTGTTTATTTTAGAGAATCCTAGAAAACAGTGCTGACATATAATTGGTGCTAAGTAACTCTAGAATGAATGAAAACCTATTGTGGAAGACCATAGTTGTAAAGATATATTCATAGGTATGATTTGAGCTGAGTTTTAAAGGATAAGTGAAGATTTCAAACAGAGGATAAGGCAAAGTTTTTTAGATTTGACTGTAGGGAGGAGGTGTGATAGGACTTGTTTGAAAAGTGACTTTTCGGTTTCTTGATTCAGAACCTGTGGTAGCTTCTTACTGCTGATTTTGTCTCCATTGACTGCTGATCTTCTCCACCTGGTTGTATTTCGTATTCAAAATCATGTCTAAAACTCCCAGACATGAACCTATTCCTGTATTCTTGATCTTGGCAAGTGGTTTATCCATTTATGGACCCTTCTAAGTTAGAAATGAAGAATTGTGGTAGACTCCTCCCTCACTTTGTGCTCTTAAGAGTTACCTTGTCCCTGTTAGTTGTTCCACCCAAGTGTGTCTGTCTGCATTGACTTAATTCACTCTCATCAGATCTCTTTGACCTATTAAAATATTAATTTTAATTGGCCTCCTTGCATTTATGTTCACTTGTCCATTGGATTTAAAATTTGGATATTTTTTATTTGTAGAAGTTCTGTTTGATTCATATCTACCCAGGCTACTCTGGGAGCCTGTATTTTCCCAGTTCCCTCTTATTTGTCTATGAGTGTATGTTGTAATCTATTAGTTCCAGTATCTTAAATCTTAAAGGGATCTAATTCCTTAGTTTGTTTTTGTTGCCTCTTGCTCCTAGTAGCTTATCTTATGTTCTGTCATTTTGGATGGTGAGCTTTTATCTGGATGACAGTCTTTGGAAATCTGGAGGAGCCTGGCTTAAGGGAGCATTCCACCAGAGAGGATGGGCATTTACTTCTGGCCACAGGCACTGTGGGCACCACCAACTTGGAACTACTTACATTTTTTGGCTTGGTATTCCAAGATCATGCAGGTAATGTGAACATTAAGAACTTTGTAAGAAAAGACCCCTGGAGCCAAGGCTGAATTGGGACCAAAAGTCAAGATTCTCAACTTCATTTTAATGCTTTATTATGTTGCTATTCATTGGTTCTAAAGTTTATTTTTGTGGGGTACCTGGGTGGCTCAACTGGTTAAGTGAAAAACTCTTGGTTTTATCTCAGGTTATAATCTCACAGTTTGTGAGTTTGAGCCCCACATTGGGCTCTGCGCTGACAGTGCTGAGCCTGCCTGGGATCCTCTCTGTCTGCCACCCCTCCACCCCCAGTAAATAGATAAATTAAAAAAATACTTAATTTTGCTTAGGATGTGTCTGGAATATAACATGCATATTGTATTTGAAGATTAGTAACAACACAATGTGTACTCCTAAATTTTAGTAAGAGTTCAGAAAATATTATAGATACTTCTGTTGTGGAACGGAAATTTGATTAAATGATACTGGTCCACCACATAATAGACTTTATCATTGTAGAGTACTTGCCATAAACTGTTTTTCTTAAAAAGATTAACTTGTACATTTAAAATAATAACTGTAAGATGTTATTGTGGATTTAAAGGAAGGGAAACATGGTATGAATAGTGGCATGTTTGGAATGCAAACTATTTAGATTCAGTGTGATCAGGTTACAGATTTTTTTTTTTTTATATGAGCACTGTTTTTATAAAGAACCTGTAATAATAAGAGTTTTCAGCATAGGCTTCACAGCTACTTATAAAATTTTAACTATGTTGTATATTGAGTAAAGCCTCTGAAGGCTACTCTGGGAGCCTGTATATGTTTTAAAGGTGGGTTTATTTAGTTGTCCAGACAGTATTATACAGGAGCTTCTTTGAAATTTTGTATTCTTGGGTTGAAAACTACCATTCCCTCAATTGGTTGCCATTTATCTATCTATCTATCTATCTATCTATCTATCAGACATGCCGACCTACTAGTATGTTGTTTGGTGTACATCAGTGGGAAAAAATTGACTTTCAGTTTGTTTGGATTTTAGTTTTGAATTTTGTTACATTTTTCCTAATAGTTCTTTGAGTCATCCCAGTTGACAAAATTTTAACAATTGAAGAACAGAAGAATTTATAAAATTAAGTTTTGCCCTGTGTTTTAAATCTTTTTAGTTTAAAGGAAATGATGGCAGAAGCAAGAGTACCTGAAATGCCATGGTAGTAAGAAAGTAGAATTCAAACTCTTATGTTTACGTGAAGTTCAGTAGTATACTGACCAGACTGCTTTAGTTTTCGCTCCTCATAACATGTAAGCAATTCCTTTTTGTGTGTTTATTTATTTATTTTGAAGGGGGGGGGGTGCGTGTGAGTGGGGGAGGGGACAGAAGGAGAGAGACAGAAGGTCCACACTGAGCATGGAGCCTTATGTGGGGCTCCATCCCACGACCCTGGGATCATGACCTGAGCCGAAATCAAGGGCCGGACACTTAACTGACTGAGCCACCCAGGCACCCCTCTTTGTGTTTATTTAAACTTTTAAGAGTGTAATGTGCATTCAGGATGGTTACTTAAATTTCTGTTTTGATGTAGAAGAAATTTAAAAAGTTCAACAGTTAAGCAGGGGTTTGAGGCAATCGAAGATCCCCGTTTAAATTGACTACCCCAAAACTTAACTAATAGCCTATTGTTGACTGGGAGCCTTCCTGGTAACAGTTGACACATTTTATGTGTTATATGATTATATGCTGTATTCTTACAGTAAAGTAAGCTAAAGAATATGTTTCTTAAGATGTTATAAGGAAGAGAAAATACATTACAGCACTGTATTATATTTATAGATAATATAAGTTGATGTATGTATTGAAAAAAAAAGCTGTGTGTATGTGGACCACCTACACAGTTGAAACCTGTGTTGTTCGAAGGTCAGCTAGCTGTACATTAAAAATATTTGTAATTTCACTCTAAAAAATGACTCTCACTTTCTCTGTGTAGTCTCAGGTTATATCTATATGTATGTAATTGTGCTCAGCATAAGTAGTTTTTAGTTTTTTTGTTATTGTAGTGTATTTTGCTGCATTACACTGTCTTAATTATTTTAAATGGTGTGATTTTTATTTTAAAGATTTTTTAAATTTTTTAAATTTTTATTTAATTTTGAGAGAGAGCACGCGAGTAGGGAAGGGGCAGAGAGAGAGAGGGAGACACTGAATCTGAAGCAGTCTCCAAGTTTCAGGCTGTCAGCACAGAGCTCCACATGGGGCTTGAATTCATAAACTTTGAGATCATGACCTGAGCCAAAGTCAGACACTTAAACTGACTGAGGCACTGGGTGCCCCAATTTTTTTTTAATTATTATTTTTTTAATGTTATTTTTGAAAAAGTGTGAGTGGGGTAGGGGCAGAGAGAGAGGGGGCACAGAGGATACAAAGTGGGCTCTGTGCTGACAATAGAGAGCCCAATGCGGGGCTCGAACTCATGAACCATGATCATGACCTGAGCGGAAATTGGACGCTTAACCAACTGAGCCAGCCAGGCATCCCTAAGATTTTTTTTATTTTTAAATGATCTCTGTACCCAATGTGGGGCTCAAACTTACAACCCTGAGATCAAGAGTCACGTGCTCTATTGACTGAGCCAGCCAGGTGGTATGTTTAAATGTGTGATGTTTCTGTAGATGTCCTGCACTTATCTAAGCCTATTATTATGTCTAGTTATATCATTTTTAATTAAGCAATGTGGTTGAAATCGTAGTAATTGCTCCTAGGTTTTATTTGTAAATCATTTAAAATTTTAGGTTTTACGTTATTAATACTAAAAAGTTGTTGAACCTTCTGAGAAATGTATAGTACTTAACTGAGTAATGCAGCTCAATTTTTGTATGAACAAATTTAGAATAAGACAAGTACATGGAATCTTAAAATTATTTGATTAGCATTCATAATACATACTTACTTGAAACACAGAATCATAATATGTACTCAAATGAGACAGAATTTTTATATATTGTTTTCCATCCTGTTAACTTTTTTTTTTAAATTTTAAGTTCTTTATTGGTAGGGCAGGGATGAAAACTCATCTCTTATTCTAGAGCAGGATTTTAAATGTGGGATCCACCTTAGTATGTATTCTTTAGTTTTGGGAAAGTGGATTGGTCTTTTATCAATTTCTTGAAGAATTTATGTCTAAATAAAAGATTAAAGCCACTGGTATGGAATGTGTTTATTATGATTCCATGCTTATCTCACTCCTACTTTACTTGTCCACCATTGGCTATTAATTATATTCAGACTGGAATCTGTTAAGGTGGAAGGTATGAGGTAAAAAGCTCATTAATATTACAAAGAGAATATGGAGAAATTATTAACGTTGGTGACTTATGCTGTCATCTCAAAACCTGAGCTGCTAATTGTCTATATGTTATATCAACTCAACAAGCATATGTTGAGTTGTATATTATGGACTGAGAAAATTTTAGCAACCTGATTCCTTTCACCTTGAGCTAAATTAACTTTGTCTCAACCCCTCCTACCCTTTCCTTTTATTTTTTCATGGTCTTCCCCTGCCCCACGTAAAATAAAATCTCTTGCTACCTTTGTTCTTCTCTGTATTTTTCTGGATTTCATTCCCAGGCCCCCTTTGTCTCTTTTCTCTCCTTATATTACTCTTATACCCATGTGTATAATGTGAAACTATGGTTTATTATTGATATTTTAGTACTTACTCATTTTGCCATTTTTTGAATTAAGCAAAGAATTAAACGTTTTGTGAATATCTCTTAAAAATAACAAAGTGTAAAACTAAAATATTAAGGCAGATGAGACTGCACCCATGATTCTGGCACAACTCTTTTTTGTTTTTTTTTTTTAGAGCGAGAGATAGATAAGGAGTGTTCATGCACTTGGGAGGGGCAGAGGGAGAGGGAGAGAGAATCTCAAGCAGGCTCCACACTCAATGCAGAACCTCATGCAGGTCTCGATTTTGTGAACCATGAGATCATGACCTGAGCTGAAATCAAGAGTTGGACACTTAACCGACTCAGCCACCCAGGAGCCCTGATACACCTCTTTGTTTAATCATCTTGATATTGCCTATTATATGTAAAAAATTTTGATCATACAAGCAAAATTACGATTTTTGACTATACTGAATTGACAAGAAATCTTATTAAAGGCTTTTTTTGATTTTACAGTTTTAATAGCAATATTTTATTGTGTTGGTATTTGCTAATTGAACCCATTCTGATGTTGGATATTTTATGTCTCAGTTTTCATATTATATATAATGTTGCTGTGAACATCTTTATATGTGCTGCTTTTCCTTGCAAATTTCTTGGTTTAAAAATTCAGGATTATTGGATTAAAGAAATACAAGCATTTTCTTTTTTTTTTTTTTTTTTTCCAACGTTTTTTTTTTATTTTATTTATTTTTGGGACAGAGAGAGACAGAGCATGAACGGGGGAGGGGCAGAGAGAGAGGGAGACACAGAATCGGAAACAGGCTCCAGGCTCCGAGCCATCAGCCCAGAGCCTGACGCGGGGCTCGAACTCACGGACCGCGAGATCGTGACCTGGCTGAAGTCGGACGCTTAACTGACTGCGCCATCCAGGGGCCCCGCATTTTCTTGACTTTAAATTTGTCTTGGTGTTCTGGTTAGACCTCTCTAGGTGCAGAAAGTAAGTTCAAGAGAAGGGGAATTGAATTGTGTGAAGGGAATCTTATGAAAATCCAGAAATGGGAATCATGATTCCTCCAGGCTTTTATGAGACCTGGAAAAGGGAACTAGAAAATCATCAGAACATTCGAAGAATCTGTGTTTTAGAGTTCTTGTGGTCTCATGGGCTCTTTCCCCTGAATGTCTGCTTCTTGCTTTAATCATAGATTTTGCTCTCCTGAGACCTAGGCTACACATGGCTGCAGTTTGCTGTTCAAGGTCTTTCTGACTTTGACTTGACACCCCCCCCACCCCCAAGCATCTGTGGCTGCTGGTAAATGCCTTTGTGGCTTTTCTTCCCCAAAGCAAAAATCCAAGTTTTAACTCATTGTTTTGTTCTTTTTCTCCCCCAACCTCCCCAGCTAACTTCGACAGGCTGTGTGTAGCCTGTGGATGGTAATGTTTAAACAAACAAAAAACCAAAGATAAAACGTGGTCTCTGCTCCTTGAAAGCATTTCTGGTTGACAAGTAACACTTAGACACAGTAAAATATGTCTGATTAGTTAAAAACCTGGAGAGTTCATGACTTATCAGGGAAGAACAATTCTGTATAAAGTTTCTTTTAGTATTTTGTTAGCACGTGATTCCTGTTCCCCGTCAACCTTTTAAAACCTTGTCTAAGTAAGTCTAGGGTTGTAACACCATTAAAAAAATTGCCTATGGAAATGTGAAATGGTAACAAATGCTGTTTTAATCATAAAGATCAAGAGTGTGCCTAATAAAACAACTTAATTTTCAGGTTCCACTTCTCACTATTTTTAGACTTAAGTCATTGTTGGTATAACTTGAAAAAAGTATACTCCACATTTTAAAATGAGATATAAGGAAGTTGAAAGACAAAGTTAAACTAAATGTGCTTAAGTTTGTCATAAACATAAGATTTCTAGGTCTGTTTATCTTGGCAGTTAACAGAGACTACTGTGAATAGCTTTATTTTGTCTTGGAAAACTCATGAGTCCTATTAAAATGGTTCTGGTGAAGTCTTAAATTCATTAAACTCAGATTTATTCAACTTTAAAGCTGCTGTTTTCTAAGGTCTGAAATAATTCTTAGAATATTTCTGTTTAGGTAGAATTTTGTTTCTTTAATCATTACCGTTTTTGAGACTTCAGATGGATAATTTTAAGAACTTAAGATTCTCAGATTCATTTACACATTAAAAGTACAAAAGTAGACTTTACATAGCTTTACCTTAAGCATGTCCACGGGTGTAATTTCATCTGCATTACATACCTTGCCTTTTTTCCACAACAAATGTGATAGGAGTTATAAGGATACAAGCCGTATTTATGTGGCTTATACATATTTATAGGAATATTGATATCTAGAGCCTAAACATCAGAACCATTCTTACTTTGAGGTATAATTTTAGCTATAACTACCCTTCAGATGAGGGATTATAGTGTCTATGTTCAAGGCAGATCTGAGTAATCAGACCACACCTTTATTTTCTATAGCTGTTTGGTTAATCCAAAAGTAGGACTCATACTCTGTTGGTGAGGCAAGGCCTCTCTTATCTTTTAGCATTTAGAAAAGATTATTGTGGCCAGCTTTGTTTTTTGCAGTATAATTTAGTTTGTAGTAAGGGGTACCCTGAAAAAAAATCAAGAAAAGCATCTAATTTGTAATTTATTTCAATACTGAATGACAGAGCCTAACATTTTAATTTGGCTGTAGTATGTTTCTGTATCTGTGATGTATCTCACTTATATCATGAGGCTGTTAGTTGTTGGAATAAAGGTACTAGCAGTTGGTGAATGGGCTTAAATTTCTAAATGATGAGATGAACCATCTCTCTCTCTCTCTTTTTTTTTTTTTTTTTGCAATTAAAAGTATGGTACATTTTGGTTTTTTTTTTTTGAGAGCGAGTGTGCAAGCAGGGGATAGGCAGAGAGAGAAGGAGAGAAAATTCCAGCAGGCTCTGCTCTGATAGTGCAGAGCTCAGTGCAGGGCTCGAACTCATGAACCCTGAGATCATAACCTGAGACAAAATCAAGAATTGGGTGCTTAACTGACTGAGCCACCCAGGGACCCCAAAGTATGGTACTTTTAATGAATATGCAGTGTTTCGGTAACAGTTGATGGCTTCTGTTTCCACATATAGTAGTATTGGTCAACAGTGCAATAAGAGGAAAAAAGCTAAGTACTAATAAAATGTCAAAAGATGATGTTTGGGTAAAAAAGTAATGGATGTCTAGAGTTTTTTTTCTTTCCTCCTGTGAAGACCTTTTCATTTGGTTTAAAAGTAGAGGATATATTACACTCTAATTATTACCACACATTTTTATTTCATAGTATATTTGAATTGTAGATGGCAAAATAATTAAGTATGTGATTTAAACAACTAAACTGCTTAGATTTGTACATCAGGTTAGATCTGAAATACTACTTGAAAGAGCAGAGGTTTTGTGTTTAATTTGTATTATGCTGACTAAAGTTTTTGTTTTTTCTATTCCCCCCCGCCCCCCATTTAGGTTTTATAGGATCACATTAACAAAAGCACCATGGAGTTTTATGAATCAACATATTTTATTGTCCTTATTCCTTCAGTAGTTATTACAGTAATTTTCCTCTTCTTCTGGCTTTTCATGAAAGAAACATTATATGATGAAGTTCTTGCAAAACAGAAAAGAGAACAAAAGCTTATTCCTACCAAAACCGATAAAAAGAAGGCAGAAAAGAAAAAGAATAAAAAGAAAGAAATCCAGAATGGGAACCTCCATGAATCTGATTCTGAGAGTGTACCCCGGGACTTTAAATTATCTGATGCCTTGGCTGTAGAAGATGAGCAAGTTGTACCTGTTCCACTGAATGTAGTTGAAACTTCAAGTAGTGTCAGAGAAAGAAAGAAGAAGGAAAAGAAACACAAGCCTGTACTAGAAGAACAGGTCACCAAAGAAAGTGATGTGTCAAAGATTCCAGGCAAAAAAGTAGAACCTGTCCCAGTTACTAAACAGCCCACCCCCCCTTCTGAAGCAGCTGCCTCAAAGAAGAAACCAGGGCAGAAGAAGTCTAAAAATGGAAGCGGTATTATAATCTATTCAACTTTATTGTATGATTGTATTTGTTTTAATGACTTTAGAGCTTGAAATTTAGATGCTTTGTTAGGTGTGTATACAAAATGTTAAAAATATGGAGTCTGAAACCAAGAACATTGTCATTTTCACTGTGTGTTTGCTTTCATTAACATTAAATGCTGATAAAATTATTGATCATAAAACAGCATTTAAAACTAAACTTTATATTAGAAATATGGAAAAGAAACTTAATGGAAATATATAAAATTCAACTGTTTTACTGGAACTAGTAAGGACCTATAAATATCAGCAGTTAGAAACTTCTGTTTTCTAATTAGTGTGATAGGAATTAAAGATGAAAAGATAGATACCGTTTTTGTTTTTAATTTTGCAAATGTTTTTCATACAGCTATTTTATACTAGGCATTATACTAGGTAATAGGGCTGCAGTGATAAAACTAGTGCGTTTTCAAACTGTCGACATGAACATAAATAATTATTGTAAAATGTTTAATATAATGATTTTGATACGTCTAAACCAGTGTAGGAGTTCTAAGTGGATCACTTAGAGGATGTAATGCCTAAAATTAACCTTAGAGGTTACGTAAGTACTAGCTGGTTTTTGTGTGGCTGGGAAGGGTGGGATAGGATATTCTAGGTAGAGGGGTTAACAGATGTAATGGAAAGCCCATGAGAAATGGTGTCATGACGTGTGAAACTACAAACAGTTTTTATGAAAGGACTTGTGTTTACCATTAAGTTGTTTGTGTGTCTTGTGGAGTGTTGAATTCGTTATATTGGATTTTAAATATTTGTTTGCCAGCTATGATCAAGGCATGATGCTAGAGAAATCAGAGTAAGCACTTCTATTTTAGTGGGGGAGAAGGACATGTAAGCCAGTAATGAAATGTGACTTACATAAGAGATGTTTGAAGTATAGAAGAAATGCAGATGCCTAAACAACTACTACTTATGGGGATCAGAGGTAAAGAGCTTTACAGAGGAGACGGTGCCTGAGGTCTTCCAGGCACTGAATCACTTCACCAAGCAGCTTAGTGGGTCTCATTCTATACTGTCAGAATGTCACTTAGATAGAGATAGGAGTACAGTGTATTTTTGAACCATGAAATAGGAGGTTGGGAGTGGTAGGACACAAAGATGAAAAGACATGTAGAGGCTAGATCATGATGGTTTTTGTACACAGCGTTAAGGAGCTGGGGTGTTACAGTTTAGCCATTGTTGAAAATTTTTCAAGCCGGTCAGTTTATATGGTCTGGTCATATTTATATTTTAGAAAGATGTCTTTGGCAGAACTTGGGGAGGACAAGTTTTATGGAGTAGTATTTAATATAGATAATCTAGTTATGAGATTATTGTTTTCCAAAGTTAAATTGGAGGACTGAACTGTGGTAGTGACAGAAGAATTAGAAAGTAGATTAAAGGGGCACCTGGTTGGCTCTCAGTTGGTAGAACATCCTACTCTTGATCTCAAGGTCGTGGGTTCAAGCCCCACATTGGACCGGGAGCCTACTTAAAAAAAAGTAGATTAAAGAGGTCTATAAAGTAAAAACAACATGACTAATCTTATTGAATGAGGTATGGCAGATAAAGGAGAAGGCAGAATCAAGACTGATTATCCAAGTTTTAAGTTTCTCAGGGTTGGCATACTAAAATCTTGGAGCCAAATCTGGCCTGCTTTCTGTTTTTTATGGTCCATGAGCCAAGAATAGTTTTTATGTTTTCAGTGATTCGAAAAAAGTCCAAAGAAGAATCATATTTTGTTAAATGTGGAAATTACATGAAATGCAAACCTGTTTGTCTAGAAATGAAGTTTTTTTGAATGCAGCCATACTCATCCATTAACGTATGTGTATGGCTGGCTTTCATACTTCAACAGCAGATGAATAGTTTTAATTCTTTTTAAAATTTAATTTATTCATTTATTTTGAGAGAGAGAGAGTGGGGGGGAGGGAGAGTGAGAGAGGGAGTGAGAGAATCTCAAGCAAGCTCCATGCTCAGCGCAGAGCCCAACGAGGGGCTCGATCCCATGAACTGTGAGATCATGACCTGAGCCAAAATCAAGAGTTGGATACTTAACTGACTGAGCCACCCAGGCGCCTCAAATAGTTTTGATAGAGTCTGTATGGACTCTGCATATGGATATGCAGACATATTTAATGTTTGGGCCTTTACAGAAAAAGTTTGCCAATCCCTGATTGGTAGGTGGTTGGTAGCACTAAGATAGGGAATATTGAGAGTGGATGCATATGGAGAGGAGAATGCTTTCAGGTTGTGTTTCAGGTTCCTATGGGGGGCCACTTACATAAAGAGCAATTTAGGATGCAATAGGATATGTAAGTGCAGATGCATAAGGCTAGAATATAGACTTGGAAGCTGTAAGCATGAAAATAGTTGTTGAAGTCACGGGTATAGATAAGCACATCCAAGGGAATTGTTTAAATTAAAGGTACTACCCTGAAGAATACCAGCATATGAGGTATTCTGTAGGAACAGTTTACAAAAGAATTTGCAAAGGAATATTTCAAGTGTAAGAAAAGAATTGTGGGAGCTGATAGAGAATTTTTGGGAGGTGATAGAGAGTTTTAAATTTTACTTTATTGTGGCAAAATACACAATAACATTTACCATTTTACCATTTTTAAGTGTATAGTTCTGTGGCATTAAGTACGTTTACATTCTTATGCAACCATCATCACTAGTCATCTCAGGAATTTTTCATCTTCCCCAATAGAAACTCTGTACCCATTAAACAGTAATTCCCCATTTCCCTCCCCCCCCCCCCCCCAGCCCCTGGTAACAACCATTCTACTTTGTTTCTGTGAATTTGACTAGTCTGGGTACTTTATATAAGTGAAATCATACAATATTTGTCCTTTCATGATCTTATTTCACTTAGCCTAATGAAGACAGAATTTTAAGGAGGTAGAGATCAGTAGTATGAAATGCTAAATAGAAGTCAAAGAAGAAATAAAGGATATTGGTAGAGTATGGCATTTGGGATGCTAGATTGCTCTGTAAAATCCTTTCATGGATAATGGAAGAGATAAAAATCAGGTTGCAATTGACAAATGATTGGTAAAAGAAATACAGATCATTCTTTTGTTAATATAAGAAGAAATGGGTGTGGGAGGCTGGGAATTACAGTGGTGGGAAGGATTTTCTTTTTTAAGATGGTAGGGATTTGAGCATGCCCATAGGCTGAGTAGGATTAAGAGTGGCTGAGAAATGGGATATAAAAGAAGCAACAAGTATTTTTAGAAGTCTTGATGAAATTAAAGACAGGTGTAACAGAGTAAGAAAGCTGGAATAATACTATTAGAGAGTTTAAAATTTTGAAGGTAAAGCATTCTGGGAATTATTTACCAGTAATTGAATCTTCTGGTGTGTTCATTGTTTGCTATGATGACTTTTCATTTATTTTCAATAAAGATGATCAGGATAAAAAGGTGGAAACTCTTATGGCACCTTCAAAAAAGCAAGAGTCATTACCCCTCCATCAAGAGACTAAACAAGAAAGTGGATCAGGAAAGAAGAAAGTTTCTTCAAGGAAGCAAAAGACAGAAAACGGTGAAATGTGTAGATAATGTGTTTTATAAATACTAATTCCAGAGAAGTACACTTAGGACAAGGATCTTAGAACTCACATGCTCTTCAGTTCTCTGCTTAATGTGTACTATAACAATGTTAATGCTAAAAGAAGTCCAGGGATCTCTTGAGTCTTGTGGTTTCATAGTGTTTTGACAGATGGCCAGGGTATATGTTTGTGATGAAGAAGTTTATCTGAAATTTAAAAAGGACAAAGCATTTATTAAGTGGTCTCAATGGAGTTTTGAAAATAATGTAAATAACATATAAACTATAGAAGAAAAGTATTCCTGAAACATTTGTACTTTTTTTTTTTAATATGAAATTTATTGTCAAATTGGTTTCCATACAACACCCAGTGCTGATTCCAACAAGGAAACATTTGTACTTTGAAATATCACTTAAAGATTATGCTTGAGGACATTGTCTAGATATATCATTACCCTATATTCCCAATTATTTCCTAAACATTGTTTGCATGTATATGTGGGAAGCATCCCATTAAGAGTGATGGAGCAGTTTGTATATGTTCAGAATTGTCCAGGGAAAACCTCTGTGAAACGTGTGTAGATTAAATGGTGATATTCAAATAATATTGGACAGTGGTATCAACTAGTGCTGGAAAATATTAAAATTGGAAAGAGAAAAGATGAAATTCTATTACTTGCATGAAAATTATGATGTATCAAGCAACTAGGTACAGAAAAATATTACCCACAAATATTTCATAAGATTAAATATTTATTATAAATTAAAATAAATTTTTTTAATGTTTATTTTTGAGAGAGAGACAGTGTGAGGCAGGGAGGGGCAGAGAGAGAGAGGGAGGGAGAGAGAGAGAATGAATCCAAAACAGGCTCCAGGCTCTGAGCTGTCAGCAAAGAGCCTGATGCGGAGCTTGAACTCAGGAACTGTGAGATCATGACCTGAGCTGAAGTCGGATGCTTAACCCACTGAGCCACCCAGGCGCCCCATATTATAAAAAAAAACAAAAAACAAAAACGAACAAAACACACTCTTCATGCCCAAAAGCTTATTTAAAAAGGTAGGAAGATAGATTTCCATATGTGTGCAGAAGTTTTTATCTTTAGCCAGCAGACATCAGACTTTAATGTTCAAACTCTTAAAGTTCTTCCTGTTAAAAGTAGGAACAAAGTGTAAGGAGGCTTCCTTCCTCCACTTTTAATGTTGTTCTGCAAATTTTAGCCAGTTCAGTAAGATGTGCCATGGAAATTACAGGCATAACTTTTAGAAATGAGACAATATCTGCAAGGAACAATGACTGATTTTTGTACCTAGAAAGTGGAAGGAACTCCGCTAAAAACTTATCATTTGCAGTAAGAATTCGGCAAAGTACAAACATAAATAAAGATTAGTAGTTTTCCTTGGGCACTAATTAAATGTGAATGGATTTTTTAGTTAAAACAGGAAGACAATGAGAACTAACGAAAATATAAAGGATATAGAAGAAGTTTTCAGATAGTGTTAGAAAGGAGATACGCTACACACTTTCAGATAACTTAAATGATTTACTGTAGAATAATATTGAATTGCTACTGCTTAATTAGAAGTGTGTTTTTACTTTATGTTAAATGATAAAATAGGAATTTAAAGCCAAATTGACTTGGTGTTAGATATTTGAAAATAACTGCATTTCTCATTGAACTTAAATGTGTGTACATGTTATTTAATTACTCTGCTGTAAAACCCTGAGTAATTCTAATTTTGTTGAACTTAAATTGCAGTCTTGGTAGATGAACCCCTTATTCATGCAACTGCTTATATTCCTTTGATGGATAATGCCGATTCAAATCCTGTGCTGGATAAGAGAGATGCTATTGATCTAATTAAACCTGACCAAGTAGAAGGAATCCAGAAAGCGGGGGCTAAAAAATTGAAGACTGAAACTGATAAAGGTAATATGCAGCATGTAACAATTTGTATTGAAGAAACACGTTTTTGAGTTCTGATGGAGTTGAGTAAATTTTCTCATAGAAACAATGAATGGTAAAAGAATTATAGAATCTTTGTAATAAACGGTTTATTGGTAATTTTCTAGTCCAACCTGCTAAGTTTTATGGGGCCAGACCCTTGAATTTGACTTGCCCAGGATTTCACAGCTATTTTGCTGTCTGATGATTTTTTCTCTTATGCTCTGGTCTCTTGTGAAGTTTCTGTGCTAATTCACAACCACCATTCATTATTATTTTACTTTTTTAATACACTTTTTTTTTTTTTTAAAGAATAGTAGTAGCTTCACAGCAAAATTGAGTGGAAAGAACAGAGAATTCCCATACCTTGCTCTCACGCACATACATAACTGACTTTTTAAACTTATGATGTTGCTGAACTATTAAAGCCTTGGGCTTCTCTGGGTCTAATGGTTGGCAGTTGGTTTTTAAGGAAAGGAAGTTTGTGCTTTATGTAAGAGCCCCCGAGGAAATTGAGTGAGTCAGGGGATGCTTGATGCGTGGATTTTTTTAAATGTCAGGATTGTTTGTATATATTTGGTATTTGTAAAATCATATTTCCTTTTTTGAAAATTTTGTTTCCTTTTTATAATTATTTTCATGCTTATTTTATCACCTGTAAGGTTTGATTTGTATATCATGATTATTAAGTTTAAATGAGAATATTTGTGAACATACTTGGTACAGATACTAGCATACTAGACATTGGAATGCTTTTTTTTTTAAGTGAGGGCATACTGGCACTTTAGTATTCTGTAGTTTGATTAAATTTTAGTTAATATAATTGTTCCATAGTATATTAAACATGATAAACACTTTTTCTCTCTTGACTGGAGCATTTTTTAGTTGTCTGACCTGAAATATAAATCTGTTTTCTCTTGCTGTTGACTTTCTGGGTCAAGAATTCTTGATGCTTACCTTGGCTGAAGTTATTACTTGTGTCTCTTAAATGCCAATTCTTTTCTTTTTTTTTTTTTTTAAGAAAATGCTGAAGTGAAATTTAAAGATTTTCTTCTGTCCTTGAAGACTATGATGTTTTCTGAGGATGAGGCCCTTTGTGTTGTAGACCTGCTAAAGGAGAAGTCTGGTGTGATACAGGATGCTTTGAAGAAGGTAAGCATGTTTTTTAGTATGGGCATGTTTGGGAACAGTGATGAGAAGTTCACCAAATAAGACTTTTGCTAGAGTAATAAATTCATATTCCCATCATTCATACTCCAAAGCACATAGTCACATTTAAAAGTTCTGGAATGGCTTCAGAAGTTATTTTGTATATCTATACTAATCAGTACACTTATTTAGTCAGGTGTCTGACAAAAGTGAAGTGCTTATAAGTAAGATGATTTATAGGGCTTTAAAGTCATTTGACACTTAACACCGTACCTTGCTTTGCTCTGTTCTGAAGGGAAGGTAAGGCGATTTCTGGATAGAATATATGGAATGCTTTTGTGACTGAAGATAGCACACTTCAGAGAACTTGGGAATCTTTGCTGTTTTGTGTGTGTGTGTCTGTGTGTGTGTGTGTGTGTGTATGAAGTATCATCCTTCTAAAATAAGTGATTTGGATGGTAGAACCGCTGCTATGATGGACTAAAACTTGTAAACAAAAAACAAAAAAAAAAAAACAATCCATGGAGTTAATACTTAATTTCTCATGGGTCAGGCTCACTATATTATCATGTATACTATGTCATACTGGAAAGGTGACAAGTTTTCAAATGTTATTTGTGTGAGGTAAGATGACACGGTATCTGATGTTCAATATTAGATGTGGACTTCACTATTCTTATTCTCAGCACGGGTGCGCGCGCACACACACACACACACACACACACACACCCACCCACCCACCCACCCACCCACCCCTCATTTAAAACAATGAGTGGCTTTCATTTTTTTTTCGTTAAAGAGCACGCGAGTCCAGGCTATCCCCCTCACCTGATTACCTTTAGTAGTCTCCTATTTGTTGTTTCTGTATCATTTCCCCATATAAAGCTAATCTGAATTCCCAGTCTAAATTGTTCTCTCTGCTATTCTTTCTCATAACCATCTGGGCTTTTTTTGTCATAGCATTTATCGTAGCATATTAAGTCTGCTATACCTCCAAGTATCTATTGACAGTGAGTTTTACAAGTCTGGCATTTTACAGTGTACGGTCTCCATGTGGTGCCAACAATGGCTCAGTGTAAGCAAGGTGTTCCAGGGTAATCAGGGTGAGTGTTGTAACTGTGTGACTTTGGATATAATATCTGATTATTCTGTTGCAAGAAACTTTCTTGAAATACTTGACTGAAGAATTTGTCCTTTGATTTATTTTAATCGGCTAAGTATATCTATCTTAAAGGGTTTCTTAGTTATTTGTGGGGATAAGGGAAAAGCCTTCAGCTGAAGTTTTTGTGTTATACCCAGTGTTTGAAATTACTGCTTTTTAAAATTGAAAATAATTGCTTTTAGTGTTCTCTTCTAAGGATGTTGGTAGTGACTTAAGGGGGCAAGAGTAGTTATTTTATTGTCTGAGATAGCTTTGAACTCTAGAGACTGGGGGGTAAATCAGCCTCCCCGTGTTTTAGTTGTTTTAGGCAGGCCAAGGAAAAAGTTGGGGACTGTTAAAGGTAGTGTTTTGAAATAGACTATTTTGCAGCTTCACTTTTTTTCCCTATCTTTGGAACTTTTTGTTCCAAAATCTAATTATTCTGTGTTTCTCGTAGAGTGGTTCTGTTCTCATCTCCAGGGACACAGTGTCTTTGTAGGTCCCCAGTATTTGCAAAGGTAAATTTAGTTTCTCCCTTTTCCTGTCATAGGAACTGTCTTGGTCAGACCTTTTAATACATATCAAGTTTCCAGGTATAAGTAAATCCCCACCCCTAATACTGCTCCAGAGGAAGGGGGAAGATAAATGCAGGATCACCAGCATAGGATGGAAATGGAGGAGTTAGAGGACCTGCTGGCCAGTTAGATGAGGTAGCTAAAGAAGAGTCTAGAATGAATGCTTGTTTTTGCTCTTGAGTAACTTGGTAAATTGTGGTGACAATGCTATTTATGAACACTTTGCAGAGGAGGAGAGAGTAGAGGATTGTGAAAAATTTTGTGTAGTTGTTTTAGGCATCCTCTGAATCATTGAAGTAGATATATTCATTTCACAGTTGAATATGTATTTCTCTGGAGTTGAAAAAAAGATCATAATGGGTGTGATTTAGGAAAATACTCCACTATCAGCAATACACATGGTGGATGTGTGCTAGACTAGAGAGAATGTGGGGAGTGCTAAGAAAATTCAGGAGTGAACCCTGAGAAACGCCAACATTTAAAGGGCAAGGAAAGCCACCGCAAAGGATACTGAAGAGGAGTAGGAGGAGAAACAACACCAGGGAGACAGTGGAATCACAGACACTTAGGGATGGTAGAGAGTTCACCAGTGAGGGGAAAAGTCAACAGTGACATGCTTTAGAGAGATGAAGGATGATAAGGACTGAAAAATTGGATTTGATATCATCAGTGAAAGTTTGATTGAAGTACTAGACTGTAGATAATCAAATGAATAGGAAAGGGGACAGTGTCCACCCTGAATACCTTAGATGGGAAGGGGAAAACAGTAAAAGCTAGAGGGGTTGCAGAGTTGAAGAGATGTCATGTGTTGTATGTGTGCCTGTGCGTGTGTGTGTGCACGTGTGTGCGCATGTGCCTTATGTTTAAGCTGCAGGACACTTGTGTTTTATATTAGAGTTAATATCCTGGGTTCTAGAGTCAGATTTCCTGGATTCATATCTGAGTTCTGCCACATTGATATTTGTTTGGCCTTAAGTTACATAACCCCAGTCAGTGTCTCACTTTCCTCTTCTCCCAAGTGGGAATGATAATCAGGTTTTGAATATTAAATGAAATAATACATAGTAGGTGCTTAGAGTTCTTAGCATACAGTAATTGCTCAAAAATGGTAACGGTTAATGTATTAGTAAGAAAATATTTGATTTGATTATTTTAGTCAGTCATTCTTGGTGTTGACCTTTAAATGTATTTGCCTCAATTATGTGATTTTTCAACTTTAAATTGTTAACTCTTCTGACTCTATGCTATATAATAGGAGGTTTGCCTACTTAAAATTTTTTCCTACCCCTTCTCCTTTTTCCCGTTCAACTTTTGTTGGGGATAGCATTTGTTTGTCAGATACTTAAAACATTTAATGTTTACTTTGTGACTATAATTTTCATGTTTTAGTCGCAATTCTGCAGGTTAATGGTGGGTTCAAAGCTTGATAACAGTTCTTTTGCCATGGTGTCTGTATTTGTCTCTTGGTTGGCTGAATTTATTTTTCCTGGAATTTCTTCAGGAAAGGCTCATAGAAACTGTATTTCCCAGGTTGTGGCAAGTTAAAATGCTTTTTTGTTGTCATTATAGATGAATGATAATTTGATGGGGTATATTTCTGGGTTTCACTTTCTTTCCTTGAGAATTTTCCTACTTGCTTTACCATTCTTTACTCAGCTGGATAGAGGTCTAAGAACACACTGAATTTTGTATTCTTTTCATGTATTTTTGTCAGATTACTCTCACAATAAAAACATCTTTTGGGCAACCCACCCAGATGTTTATTTTTTGAACTTTTCCAGTGTCTACCCTACCGTACAAACATCAAGGGATTCATTTTCTTTTAAGTTCAGCAGGAAATTTAATATGGTTTTGGCCTTGACTCCTGTGTCCTCTATATTTCTTAGGATAAAGCATATCTTTTCAGCCATGAGATTTATCCCTTAAAATAATTGAAATAATGGGTATCAAGTAAGCATATACTAAATCTTTGCCTGTTGTCTTTGTGTTTCATATTTTAATCCTAAGAGAAAAGCTTTTGGTTTATTTCTACTTCTCTTTTTTTGTTTTTTTTTTTTTTTTTTACTTCTCTCCATCCTAGACTCTGTCTCTTAATATATTTCAGCAGCCTGTCTCTTTTTGTTTTCTACTTCTAATTGGATTGTATTTCTGAGATAGCGTTACTTTTACTTCCGGTTTGGGTTTTGCTGGCTCATACTTCATCTCATTCTGTGGTCTTTTCTTTGAGCTTTTCTTGTGAACTTTATTCTTTACTCTTGATTTCCAGAAATGACTACTATAAGATTTTTAAAACTCATAGTGATTTTTTTTTATCACAATTTTTGTCTGCTTTTTGACAATCTTTTTTGGTGATTTTTCTTCACTTGTCATTTGTTTTTTGTGTTTTCTTTTTTCATGTATCTTGCATAGACTTTTTTGTCTTAAAAAAAATTTTTTTTTAAGTAATTACTTTGAGAGAGACAGAGACAGGACGAGCAGGGGAGGGGTGGGGGGGGGGGGGGGGGGGGGGGAGGGAATCCCAAGCAGGCTCCTTGCTGCCAGTGCAGAGCCAGACATGGGGCTCGAACTCCTTGAAACTATGAGATCGTGACCTGAGCCAACCAAGAGTCGGATGCTCAACTGACTGAGCCACCCAGGTGCCCCGACTCTGTTTTCTTTTTGATCTGTACTCCTCTTTTAGTGAGGGTGTTCCTCTTGGATAAACTCTGTGCCTGGAGATTGACAATGAAGGACCAATGCTAAGTGCTGTTCTTTTCAGGCTGTATGTGAAAATAAGTTCTTTTAGCCTTTCTGTCTTACAGATAAAAGACGTCACTACAGAGTATGACTATGAAGAATTTCTCCCCACTCTGCCTCACTAGCTGCTTCCTTTGAGTAAAGTTTGTATGATTTCTTCTTCATTCTCACTTCCTTTGCTTCTTGAGCTCTCCTTCCAAGAAGATTCCTACCTTCTGTCTTTGTTCCTGATGTCAAATGGAAGATAATTGGTTTTTCCATATGCTGGTTGATTGCAGAGAACTAGGCACCAGGGCACTTCTGTAGTCTTGAGTATATTTTGACAGGGTTGTGGAGCACCTGTGTTTGATCTCCATACTTTTGGCAGTCTTTTCTGATGTTATGCTTTGACATTACAGGTGATTGTTTCATTTTGGTTGTTTGTATTTTGGTTTCATATTCCTCTTTTGATCTTTTAGGAGAAGGGAGAGATTGCAATCTTGACTCTGGGTTTAAAACTATAGAGTCCTATAATTCTTTGTAAAAAATTTATTTCTTGGTTGATATGTATCCTATTGTATGCCTCGGAATATAGAATGATGGAGTGAATCATGAATCATGAATGATATTTCACTGACCAGGATTTGGCAGTCATTCTACTTTATATGTAATTGTGAACTCTGCATTGGCCCAAGAACATTTGATATTAGATGCTTCATTTTCATTAGCTCATGTTAACTATTACTAATTCTGTATTGATTTCTCTACTGTAGTCAAGTAAAGGAGAATTGACCGCACTTGTACATCAGCTTCAAGAAAAAGATAAGTTACTTGCTGCTGTGAAGGAAGATGCTGTTGCTATGAAGGATAGGTGTAAGCAGTTAACTCAGGTGAGGACATTTTTATATTTAAGGGATATATGTTCTGAATCAGAAGCAGTAAAGGACTTCAGAAACCATGTATAATTACAGATTTAATTATTTGTGTAGTAAATTTATACCCAAAGTCCATTTCTTATATAGTTGTGGTGGTGGTGTCTCACTTTGTCATGTTGTTTTAAGCCTGTGGTTGAATTATGAATTTAAAGTAACAGTGCTTCTAGATACATTAATTTAAAATACAGAAACATTTGCACACTGGGGGCATATTTCATTTGGATCTGACTTAGAATTAGTCTCTAAGGAAGCACAGAACTAACTAGGTGTGATCTTGTTTAAATCCAGTAGGATAAGTGTAAAACTTATACCGATAATTTATTTATAAAGGTTTTTGTGATAAATATTGGTAACTTTTAATCAGTGAAATTCTTTAAACCCCAGAATTTTACTCCAGGTGGGGGGGAAATCTTTAAAAAATTGTGTTAAATAATATAGATTTCCAGTTATAAATCAGTTCTGGGGATGTAATGTACAGCAGTATAACTATAGTTTGTAATAATATGTTGTATATTTGAAAGTTGCTAGAAAGTATATCTTAAAAGTTCTTATGAGAAAAAAAATTATAACTATAGTGGTGATGGTGTTAACTAGACTTAATGCGGTGATCATTTTGCAATGCGTACAAATCCCAAACCATGTTGTATACCTGAAACTTTCATAAAGTTCTATGTCAATTATATCTCAAAAAGAAATTATATAGACTGAGAACATAATTGAAATTCTATAGAAAATGTGGTTTTATTCTTCCTGAGGTGCTTGTTTCTCCTTTTAGGAATTCAGTACGGTACATGAGGTTTGTATTACTCACAAAACTGCTTGATGACATTAGGATGGCCTCATTTGAATATAAAGCCTTTTAGGTGAATTTGAACTAAAAAAAGTTAATGGAAACACTTGGTCAGATTAAGATTAATCAAAGTTGTTACTAAAATAAGCATGTTTCTTTAAGATTAGAAACCTTAGTATAGTTTTATGTGACTATGGTTTTTGGACTATAATTTAAAAATTAAAAAGCTATCTGCTTTGTGGTAATTCATTAAGCTATACACGTAAGATATATATGCTTTCTTCCTAAGCAGTGTAACACCTTGCAGATGTATGTGAACTCTTAAGGGCAGCCATTAAGACATAAAAGTTTTAAATTTTGTCAGTTTCTTAGAGGAGGGTGTATAAATTGATCATTCTTGCAAATAATTTAAAGTTGGTTGGCTCTTGGGGTGCTTAGGTGGCTCAGTCAGTTGAGTGTCTGGCCTTGGTTCAGGTCATGATCTCTCAGTTTGTGAGTTTGAGCCCCACATCGGTCTTGGCTGCTGTCAGTGCAGAGCCTGCTTCGGATCCTCTTTCCCTGCCGCCCCCTCCCCCCCCCCCCCCATCACCCATGTGAACTCGCTGTCTAAAATAAATAAAACAAAGAGTTGGTTGGCTCTCTTTTACTTTGATGATTAATATTTGTTCTAGGAGTTCATGATAGTTGCAACGTAAAATGAAATCACCCTTTTGATTTGACTTGGGAAGACAATAAAACTTTGAGTTCTGATTTTTTACTTTCCCTTATTCCAAGCTTCCATTTTGTTGTAAGCATGTCTTCCTTATCTTTTCTCTTAGGAAAGAGACTTCTTCTTTTCCTCTGCTAGATTTTTTTTTTAAGCCTCTTTCTAAACCCTAAAAGAGAGCTAGTACCTGTGAATAATAGAGAATTAACTCTTTTGCTTTAAAACATCTCTTCCAATAAATAAATAAATAGGTAGAAAGAACGAACGAATGAACGAGCTATTCTTTCTTCTAATCAAGTTAGAATGTAGAATTTATTCTAGGTTCAGCTCTTTAGCTCTTAGACCAGAAAGTGCATCTGGAATAAGAGTAAACAGAACAGCAAAGTGTTTGTGAAGGAATTGGTGTAAAGGTAGATGCAGGTAAATGCAGAAGACAATTTCTTTTTTTTTTTTCTTTTCTTAATGTTTATTTTTGAGAGAGAGACAGAGTGTGAGTGGGGGAGGGACAGAGAGAGAGGGAGACACAGAATCTGAAGCAGGCTCCAGACTTTGAGCTTGTCAGCACAGAACCTGATGCAGGGCTTGAACCCACATACGGTGAGATCATGACTTGAGCTGAAGTTGGATGCTCAATGTCCCTGACAAATTCTATTTTAAACCTTTGATCTTAGGGGTACCTCATCTTGATTTCAGCTCAGGTCATGTTCCCAGGGTCATGGTATAGAGTGCCACATGAGGCTCTGCACACAGCAATGAGCCTGCTTAAGATTCCCTCTTGTGCTCTCTCCCCCTCCCCCTCCCCCCTGGCCCTTTTCCCTGTTTGCGCGTGCTCTATCTCTTAAAAAAACCAAAAAACACAAAAAAACTGATCTTAAGCATGTAGTTACTTCAAAATTCATCATTGTTTTATTGACATCATTTTGCTGATGCTAAAAATGTCTTTATTATAAATTATGGTACTTACTTTTTTAATAAAATGTTTTCATAATTTTTTTTCTGGTTTATTCTAGGAAATGATGTCAGAGAAAGAAAGAAGCAATGTGGTTATAGCAAGGATGAAAGATCGGATTGGAACGTTAGAAAAGGAACATAACGTATTTCAAAACAAAATGCATGTCAGTTATCAAGAGACTCAGCAGATGCAGATGAAGGTATATTTTTACTTTTTGAAAACAAAATGAAATTTTGCATTCATTTAACTAGGAAACTTTAAATGCCTAATATGTGCAAGGCAGCGTGCTGGGCTATGGTATTACAGCTAGTTAAACTGGCTCCCTGCGTGTAAGTAAGCACCTTTTCTAGGTGCAGATGAGGAAGAAGCTGGAAGGTGACATGTAAATATACTCCATTACAATATTGTAGTCCCCCCTCCTTATTCCTTTTCACTTTCTGTGGTTTCAGTTACCTGTGGTCAACTGAAGTCTGGAAGCAGATGATCCTCCTTCTGACATAGTGTCAGAAGGTCAGTAGTAGCCTAATACTATGTCATAATGCCTATGTCATTTATCTCCCTTCTCATCATGTAGGCATTTTATCATTTCACATCATCACAAGAAGGGTGAATTCAGTATAATAGGATATTTTGAGAGGGAGAGGAACACCTTCATGTAACTTTTATTATAGTATATTATTAAAGTTCTGTTTTTAGTTGTTAATCTCATAACTGTGTCTGATTTATAAATTAGTGATATGTGTGTGTAAGGAAAAACATAGGATACCTAGGGTTTAGTATTCTGCAGTTTCAGGCATCTATTGGGGGTCTTGAAGGTAGGTATTTCCTGTGGATGGGGGGATTACTGTAGAGGTAACCAGTGGGCGCTTTGGAACCATTGGGATGAAAGGTGGGGAAGAGAGAGGTTATAGAGCAGACTTGTTAGAAATGATATGTAAACTGTATTGAATGTTTTGAAACAATCAGGCATTATTAGAGAGTGAAGAAATCGGCACTGGGTTATTACTTGGTGTGATTCCTTAGTTCTGTCCTTAGAGGTCATGGGTCCATGGGTCTGTAAAGGGGTCCAGGATGGAACCTTTTAATGCGTGCTACTCAGGTGTTTCTGATAGAAATTGCCCAGTGATAACGGTTTTTGAGAAATGCAGTAGCAGTTGTGTTTGGAAATCAGTACTAGAATGAGGAGAAGATCTAGAGATATAAATAGAGGCCCTATCTTAAAGGGACTTGTATACTGAAAGACTGGGGAGCCGCTAAAGGAGTTTAAGCAATTCAACAGTGTGATTTTATTAGCAGGTTTTTTTTAAGTTTATTTTGAAAGGGAGGAAAGTACCTGAGCAGGGGGAGGGGCAGAGAGAGAGAGAGAGAGAGAGAGAGAGAATCCCAAACAGGCTCTGCACTGTCAGCACAGAGCCCGACTTGAACCTGTAACTCACAGATCATGACCTGAGCTGAAATCAAGAGTTGGATGCTTAACTAACTGAGCCGCCCAGGAGCCTCAAGTATTTTTAACTATTACTCTGGTAGAAGTGTGGAGAGTGGAATAAGGAATAATTGGAAGGCTTTTGCAGGAATCCAAGTCAGAGAACAAGGGCCTGAAATCAGATGTTGACAGTGAGAGGTTGAGTTTGAGTGATAACAGAAGAGTTAGTAGATGGGGCTTGGTGATGGAATAGAGAGAGCAAGAGAAAAATTATAATGAAGGATGACTCCTAAGGTTTTTGCCTAAGTGACTTAATCTCTTGTTACTTTCACCTGTCTTCTTTCAACATGACACAAGGTTCAGTTCTTACTGTCTTTTCCATATATTGATCATTTTCATGATTCCAGTTAGCCTGGACCCATGGTTGGTTGGTTGGTTTTCTTTCTCTCTCTCTTTTTAAGATTGAAATACCACTTTTACTATTGATAAAGAGGCTATTGAAGAACATGGTTTGGGTCTGCTTGTCTGGTGATCTAATATTTCCCCTAATTGAACTCTCTGAACCAATGATTTTTTTAATTATTTCCATTACTAGTTGATGCTTCAAATTTGGAAGCTCTTGTGATCACCTTAAATTTAACATATGTCTAGAATCAAACTCTTGCTTTTGATCAAGTTGTTTTTATTTTCTAATATTTGAGGCATCATTATCCTTATGCTTGAATCCTTTGACTTCTCTCTCTTGTCCAGTTCATAGTTTGTTCTGAAATCTTAAAGATAATTTATTTCTAGGTACTCTTGCATTCAGTTCTTAGCTATTACCTTAGTTTATTGTTTCATACTAGTATCATTATAGCCCCTTTTTAATAGGTCTCTCATTTCCATTTTAACATGTAATATCAGGTTTTTGTTTGTAAGATACTATTCTAATCACATTGCTAGTCTGCTGAAAATTTTAAAATTAATCTTTACTGTTATCTAAGTCCCAGTGTTTTCCATGGAAATAAACTAATAGCAAAAAAGTAGTGAATGAATCTGTGGTCCGGTTCTTACCCTGTCCACTGCTCTCTGCTTTCATTTGGCCCAATCCTCTCTCTTTCCAAACCTCAGCCATTTGAGATCTTCTTTCCCATTAATAAATAGTTCTTCTTATTGAAGAACTGATTTTCCTACTCTCAAGGGATCTTTTCTGTTTCTTAATTCCTACTTCCTAGTCATTGGAAATTAGTCAAGTACTTATAGCACCGTCTTTTATTGAGGATGGAAGGTGATTTCTCATTTTTCTTTCCTTCTCTCTCTCTCTCTCTCTCTCTCTTTTTTTTTTTATTTAATTGCATTTAGAAGCCAAGATATAGGTTCCATATGAAAAGTTCTCTGAAAAATAGAAACATATACTTTAATTTCTCTTAACTGAATAGGTTTACTTAAAATTATTAAGATTATTTCACATTCTAAAATAAGGTATATCCCTATGGGAATATAAGACTCAGTGTTCTTTATCTTTTGGTCCTGTAGTTGTGAAATAAGAGGCTATAATATTTTAGTAGATTTTTGTGTGATAAATTTGCCATCTATTTGGTTATAGCTCAATTTGTAACTTAATATAAATATGTTGAACATATTTTCAGTTTTTATTTTGATTACTTTTGATTACTAAGTAAATACTGAATAAACTTTTGATTACTAAAATCTTTCATTACAAATACTGCTAACCTAAAATTGATATAGGTTTAAGATAGAGTTAATTCTATATGAGTCTTTTGGGTAGGAACAAAATTCAGTGTCTTATTTCTCAAACATCTCTACATGTATTTATTTTACATTTCCAGTATAAGAGCAGCAAGCATCTACTTGCATTCTTGGATGTTGTGGCAGCTTGTATTGACTTTGCATTCATCACTATCAAAATATAATTCTTCCCTTAAACTTCTTTATATTTATTTGAGAAGGATGGTTCAGACTTCATTCTATTGATGCTTTTTACATTCTCATCATAATAAAGTTTCTTTTAAAAGTTAGCTTTGGCAGTTATTGTTTCTAAATCTTATGTTTGTAAAATAATTTTAGTTCCAGCAGGTTCGTGAGCAGATGGAGGCGGAGATAGCTCACTTGAAGCAGGAAAATGGCATATTGAGAGATGCTGTCAGCAACACTACAAACCAACTAGAGAGCAAGTATGTTTCCAAATGCTTTATTTTTAATTGAATGGCAGAATATTTTCATTAAATGGCAGATATTTTCTTGAGCCATCAAAATGTGTTTGATAGTAATTGGTTAGATTTCTGTATTTTACATGTTTTTAAAATGAATTAATTTTCACAATTTTTTTTCTATGTGAAGAACTTCTTCAGCTAAACTATGTGATAAATACAATGCTGGCGCAATGGAACATTGTCTACAAATTTGAGACTGCATTTATAAGTTTTAAAACATCTATCCCCTTTAACAGTAGTTCTCAAACTTTATTATTCTGAAGAGCATCTGACATGTTTGTCAAAACATATTCTTGAGTCCTACCTCTAAAAGATTATGATTCACTGGCTCTGAGGTAGAGCCCAGGAGTCTGCATATTAAGGCACATTCCTTGTGATAGTGATGAAATTGACTCTGGGCCACACTTTGAAAACCTGTACCTTGGAGAAGACTAGTAGCATGCTTACAAGAATAAGCACTCCGACTGATTTTAATAGATTTTCAGAACACCAGTTTGAAGGTGACAATGTTGACTTATGTTCATGAGTGTGTGGTCATCCATTTCTTTTGATTATTTTATGGTGATTTTGGAATCTGTGTAATTGTTACCAGAGTGATTCAGAGATGATACTCAACCAAACTTCATTATTAGTAGTTGCTTACAACTTTTCTGTTTCAGTTGGCTATAAGTGGAATTACTAACTCAGAAAGACTAATAGAAAATATGTTTTGTTTGTTCTTTTTATGTGTTTGTAATAATAGAAGGTTCCTAATCCAGTTACTGTTTTCAGGCAGTCTGCTGAACTAAATAAACTACGCCAGGATTACGCTAGGTTGGTGAATGAGCTAACTGAGAAAACAGGAAAGCTCCAGCAGGAGGAAGTCCAAAAGAAGAATGCTGAGCAAGCAGTTACTCAGTTGAAGGTGACATATTCCCACCTTTATTTATCACTTCATAAATAATGTAGACGTTAAACTTAGGGACCTAAATATAAATATGTATGTAGGTTTGAGAAACGTAGGTTGAGTCTTAAAAGTCTAAGCACTCTGCCTGTATAGAAGCTTGTGCATTAATGAAAGAAATGAATATAGGCTTGAGTTTCAGGTTGTAGACTGTCTGAAGATAAGAAAAATGAAATTTGCTGATTGACAGATACAAGCCGACTTTCTTCTTGTATATAGAAGTTAGGTTCATAAGGGTGAGGCAAAAACCATGTAGTTAAAATTACCTTCAATATCACTTATCCATAACTTGGACTTTTCAATAAGTTCAGTAAAAACTATTTTTCTTCTAGTATTGGAATGGATGATTTTCCTTTGCTTTAGCACAAGACCAGGAAATTCTCCAGTAGCTTTCACTTGAGCCATACTACATAGTAATTCATAGTAATTCAGCTGAGTCAGTTTCTTTAGATATCAGAATGGTACTTAGTATCATGAGAAGGTCATGCTGAGATGTGATACATGGGGTTGCTCAGGCTACAGAGGAATAGATTTGTTCCTTTTGTATCTTATAGTGTATGTACATTGAATAGAATGATCAGAAGTGTCCTTTCTTCCTTTGGGGGGAGGATTTGTTGAACATATAGTTCAATTTGTGTAAAGTCAAATGTATTAGATTCTTAGGTCTTGGGTAGAATTCTTCCTGATAGCAGTTCCAGAGTAGGAGGGGTTAAGAGGGCTTTGACAATAAATGAAGGTGGAAAATAGTGCAGTTTTTATTTTTTTGAAGTTTTCAAAAAAACAGAAGTCCCTGTGGGGGATTGATAAAATTGTCCTTTCTTTTATTTAAAATTTGTCTTGCTGGTGTGTTTGCTGCTGGAACTTAGGAATATGGAAGTTCTGTATGGATATGGATAAGCATATAGATGATGCTGAAGGTTATAGTTATCATTGAACTCTTGTGCTGTACCTCAAAATAGGAATTTTAGGTACCTACTGAGATTTACCAGTAAAGATACCATCCTGTCTTTTGATAGCCAGTTGGCTGAAGAAGTAAAAATGGATAGCTAAATGGATCAGATCTACACATAGTAGGAGTTATAGTTATCTATCCGCATTCAGTTTCTGTAAATGCTGCATATTGGAGGATAGAATGGCTGTGGCTGATAATATCTTTGCAGAAGTCTGGGCATATCTGCTTGTTTTAGTAATGTAGGAGATGATTTGTTGGAATAGGTGGTTTTATGACAGGACTAAAGATAGAGGATGCTTTGTTTTTTTAATTTGAAGGTTTGTGATTGTGCTGACTTACCCTTTTTTCAGGTTCAACTACAAGAAGCTGAGAGAAGGTGGGAAGAAGTCCAGAGTTATATCAGGAAGAGAACGGCAGAGCATGAGGCAGCACAACAAGGTAAGGTGAAAAGGTATACTAAATTCATGTAAATTTAGTATATAGTCCTGCTTAAAATCTTCTTCCCTCTGTATATGAAGAAAGAATAATCTGACCTTTTTGTTTAGGCCAATAAAAATAGCTTTTATGCTTTCAGAGTACCTTTATTTCTTTAAGAGTTCTTAGAGTTTTAAAATAAACTCTACTAGCTTTATCTTGAAACATTGAGTTGCAGATAAAATTATGGTTTCTAAGGTAATAGTAACCTAGCTGTGCGTTTCCTATCTGAATTTATTCCCTTTGGTTCCTTGATTACTTCTTTATTTTTCCTTTGTAAGGGAGGACTCACTTCCTTTATGGTGGGGGGAAAAGAAGCATTACCATTCCAAATAATTGACTTAAAACAGTCTACTTAAATGTTAACTTTCATTACTTATTTATTTTTTTTAAGTTTATTTATTCTGAAGAGAGAGAGAAAGAGAAAGCAGGGGAGGGGGGCAGAGAGAGAGGAAGGGAATCCCAAGCAGGCTCTGTGACAGCTGCACAGAGCCCGACGCGGGGCCCCGTCTCACAAGACGTGAGATCATGACCTGAGCCAAAATCAAGAGTCAGATGCCTAACCGACTGTGCCACCTATGTGCCCCTCATTACTTATTCTTAATTTGATGAATCCATCTGGGAGGTAATGGAACTTGTATTATATGTATTATTCGTCTCTATTACTCCTTTTCTCCCACAAAAGAGGCAGTGAGCTAGTTAAATACAGTTCTAAGCAATAGGGTAGGTCATATGGACTTTTAGCTTTTTAGACCTTTGGTTTCCTCTGATTCCATATACCTGGCATCCCTCCACCTCCCTATTTCCCTTTGGCTCAAAATAAATATACCCAAGCTATTTAGAGGCCTTTTTCTTTATATATAAAATTTATGTTTATGTTAAGATACATTAGCTTACTTTTATTTATTTTTATTTTTTTAATATAATTTATTGTCAAATTGGTTTCCTTACAACACCCAGTGCTCATTCCAACAAGTGCCCTCCTCAGTGCCCATCACCCACTTTCCCCTCTCCCCCACTGCCCATCAACCCTCTGTTCTGTGTTTAAGAGTCTCTTATGGTTTGCCTCCCTCCCTCTCTGTAACTTTTTTTCCCCTTTCCCTTCCCCCATGGTTTTAAGTTTCTCAAGATCCACATATGAGTGAAAACATATGTTATCTTTCTCTGACTGGCTTATTACACTCAGCATAATACCCTCCAGTTCCATCCACATTGCTGCAAATGGCAGGATTTCATTCTTTCTCATTGCCAAGTAGTAGTATTCCATTGTATGTATAAACCACATCTTCTTTATCTATTCATCAGTTGAAGGACATTTAGGCTCTTTCCATAATTTGGCTATTGTTGAAAGCGCTGATATAAATACTGGGGTACATGTGCCCCTATGCATCAACACTTTTGTACCCCTTGGGTAAATTCCTAGCAGTATTAGCTTACTTTTACAATTACATTTCGTCAGTGAAGCACACATGAATTTTGATAAGAATTGTAGCTATAAACTATGTATCTCTCTATAAACTATGTCACTGTAAACAGTAAAGCTTCACTCTGACTAGAAGCAGTCACTTTTGCTTTTAGTATTTTCTGTCACTTTTGCTTTTAGTATTTTCTGTCATATTTCTAAATAAGCATATTATTTGTACTTACACTGTTATCTCTTAATAGGCATCTGTTGACTTTGTATTACAGGAAATGAGGACTTAACACTCCCACACCATTGCTCCCACCTTCCCAACATTCTACCAGTAATGGCTATGCATTCTTTTTGATTACATCAGCATTCACTGTTTGCATCATTAGGACTTTGTGACTCAATCCTGAGCCAAGATAAACATTAAAACTGCAATTCTTCTCATAAACAATATTAATTTCCTAGAGCTTATTATTGCTTTATGTTTTTAACTTGTTTGATCCTCATTTTCTTATTTAAAATTTTACCTGTGGTTATACTCCTCTTACCATCTTCCCTCTTCCACCTTCACAACATATGAAGTACTGGAGAATGTTTTCAGTTTTTTGGGGGATATCCCTCTGGAGTCCTCTGTCTTCCCGTTCCAGTACTTGTTGTTTTCTAGGTTGGCTCCATGACTGTCTTCCTGAGACTGCCTATTGTTTGAATACTCTGTCACCGCCATCTTTCTTGCTTTCCTCTCTCATTCAATAGCATATCTTTTAATAGCATAAGAGTATGCCTTTAAGTACATTTGTTGAGGCTTTGCATATCTGAAAATGTTTTTATTCTTTCTACCTTCATGCTTGATTGGTAGTTTGGATGTAGAGTTCTAGGTTATAAATAATTTTCCCCCACAGAAATGTGAAGGCATTCAGTGTTTTAACTTTTACTATTGCTGGTAAAGAAATATTGTGCTCTTTCGAGTTCTAATCCTGAAATGACCATTATATGTTTAATTATCAAGAGTTCTTTTTTGAGTTGTGTTTCATTCTGTTACTAGTGTCTTGTTAGGGCATTAATAGATTTTCTTAAAATGTGATATGTGCACACACACACACTCTTTTTCTTTCTATATGCCTCCCTTCCTTGATGGTAGTGGTGGTGAACTTGTTTATGTTATGGGGCCAAAGGCAGCTCTCATGATACCTGGTCTCTCCATTTCCTGAGCCTTTCCAGATTTCTGGAACACTTTCCCCTTCCAAGTTAGTGATCATCTCTCCATTTTATCTTAATTTCTGTGATTTGGAGTTACATTCATACTCTGATTGCATCAAAGATAGTTTGTGCTTGTTGCTTATTTTCTTTGTTGTTTTGGGGTCATTGCTAAGAAGAGAAGTAGGCAGACAAGTTTTACTTTATTCTATACCAGCGCATTTGTTAACCATCAGCATCTTTCTCTGTTTTCCAGGTAGGAGAGTATGGGGAATTTATAAGAAATACGCTAGATAACTTCCTAAGTGTCTTTGGGGGAAGTGAATGCTTTCAAGAAATGATACAACAGTTTTAAACATTCACGTACCATTCGGTGAATGGTATTGACTATGTACTATGCGTGAGCCTTGGACACTGCTCTGGGTATAGAAAAAAGGCAATCTCTGATCTCAAAAAGCTCACTTCCTGGGTGAGGAGAAGAGTTAGTACAGAGTGGCAGGTTCTGTGATTAGGTAAACCAAGGCTGCTCAGGGGAGCCATGTGCAGGAGGGGAAGAAGAGGAAAGATTCAAGGTGTGTTCTCTAGAGGAGATAATGCCTGCGCTAAAGATGAGTAGTAGTACCAAGCAAAGGAAGAGACCTTTGTAAAATGCAATGTTCTGTTACAGATTTACAGAGTAAATTTGTGGCCAAAGAAAATGAAGTACAGAGTCTTCATAGTAAGCTTACAGATACCTTGGTATCAAAACAACAGTTGGAGCAAAGACTAATGCAGTTAATGGAATCGGAGCAAAAAAGGGTGACCAAAGAAGAATCTTTACAGATGCAAGTTCAGGTATCTGATTTTCCCTTGCTTTTATTTTATTTAATTTTTTAATTTTTTTAAACGTTTATTTTTGAGAGAGAGCACAAGTACGGGAGAGAGAAAGGAAGACAGAAGATCTGAAGCAGGCTCTATGCTGAGAGCAGCAAGCCAGATATAGGGCTCGAACTCACAAACTGTGAGATCATGACCTGAGCCAAACCCAGATGCTCAACTGACTGAGCTACCCAGGTGCCCCTAATTTTCCCTCTTTTTAAAAAATAAAGGTGGGCAGTGGCTGGATGTGTCTCTGTAGAAGAGAAAAGTTGGTCTACTTTATCCTAATTCTGGAGTGTTGATGAGTAATTATAGCTTAATCTTTAAGCAGTTGTCATGATATGGTGTGTTTGTGTGCTTAAAGATGTCCTCTTTAAGCACAGTTTTAAATTCTTTGTGTTAGATTACAAACAGCACAACTTATTAATTTATACCTTATAAATCAACTCTCAAAATAGGTGCCTAGTGATTGTTGTTTAAATTATGCCTTTTGGAATCTAAGAATGCCTTTTTAAAGATAAGCAGAAGTTTATACCTTATTTTGTTCATATATGTTGGTGTATTTGTTAACAGCACACTTTTCTCCTCTCTCCTTTTTGGTTGCTATTTATGAAAGGATATTTTGGAGCAGAACGAGGCTTTGAAAGCTCAAATTCAACAATTCCATTCCCAGATAGCAGCCCAGGTAATCGTGCTTTTTAAAATGTTGTTTATCATTACTAACAGCTGCTGCTTTTTGTTTGTTTGTTTCCTTACTGATAGCTTCCTAGCCATTTAAATAGTCATCTGAATGCCTGTTGAGTGCCAAGCACAGGATTAGTAGTTGGGAGACTAGTCAGTCAGCAGTGATGATCCTGATTGCTCAGCACTCTGATAATTATGTATAGTGCTATGGGAAAACACCAAGAAAGAAATCCAAATCCAACTAATGGAGAGTTTTTACCATAGGAGGAAAAAATGTTGATAATCTTGACACAAAACAGAAGAAATTGGCCAAATGGTGTTAAGAATAGTGGTTTATGTATTAAAAATGCTTGCTGAATATTAACTAGCCATAAGGGAAAACTTTATATACCCTCAGAGGGTAGCAGTACGTTAATATAATATATATTAATCTCAGGTTATATATGCAAAAATTCACTTTAAAACTTATACTTCTGTTTAGTAAGTAGGAATACCTTCCAGAGTTTTGCCAGTTGTGTTGTTAGACCTGTTACTCTTTGGCAACATTGCTGTGCCACATAGATATATTCTAAAGCATATATCTCTATAATAAAACATTAAGAAAAATAAAAAAAAGCTTCTAAGTACTTATTTCTCAGTACTTACTATATACATACTGTGAATTTCGGTTTCAATTCCTCAACTTTAAAATTCAAAAAATTGTGGAGAAAGTATTAGCTTAGCATAGAAGTCACTTTTCTGTGTTAAAAAGCAGTTTTAATGTTAACAATTTGTTTTTAAGGTTTATGCAAAGTCAAACTCCCAAACTTTTGGGACATTTTTGTTTTTTTTTTTTCTAGTTGCTTTGTAGAAACTATCATCTAAAATGAATTGGGTAAGAATTATTTACTATAGGAAAGGGTGTCTATCTATATGAAATATACATGTATATATAAATTATCAACTCAGAGTGGATTGAAATCTTGTTACTAGCTGAGAGGTAGCTCTAGAAAATTTATCAGGAATTAAATATTTAGAGACTGCTACCAGTATGTTTTTGAAAAGTGAAGATGAGCATGTGTATTACCAAATGACTCGGTTATTACCTTAATCATGAACTGTATCATTTCATTATTGGAAATAGTTACTAAGATAAGATGAAAAATGGCCTTTCTGGATATTTTTCCTATGTATTTGTTACTTGTCAGTTATACAGTTCCCAGGCCTGGCAGTTTGTTTTATTTGAACTGTTCTGTGCTATCTAATTCCTTAATACTGTTTGTTAGTGATCAAAGTTGCTTTCAGAATAATAGCTACTATTTATTGAACATTCATGATGGGCCAGATACTCCTCTAACAACTTGATGTACGTTAATTTCTTTTAATTTTTGAAGCTCTATTTGATTATTGTACAACTTTTAAACTTTCTTATAAATGCTTTTATGTTGACACTGTTCTTCTTTCTTAGACCTCTGCTTCAGTTCTGGCAGAAGAATTACATAAAGTGTAAGCCTGCCTTTCTACACTTCTCTTATAATTACTTAGTTACCACTAACTGATACCTGTTTTATCAACACTTAGGATTTACTTTATGTTCTAACTTGTTCCGAAAATACTCCCAACTAGATTTGGAGCGACTTTGCTCTCTTCCCTCCATCAGTGAGTTGAGTTCCTAAACATTGCACATTTTGTGTTTTATGTCCTTATTGTAAAAGAGTTGAGGAACCTTTCTTTTATTTGGACTTTAGCAGTTATGTAAGAGAGAATTGTGATTTGAGATTAATGGAAGTAAATTACTTTTGTGTCTAATAAGTAGTTGTACCCACTCTGTATCTTAACTATATGGTGGTATACCCAAAACAAGGTTCTGTTTTTAGTGTATTGTTTAATTTGCTTAGACATGAATTGCTCGAGTTCAGAAGACCTGAAATCTGGCTTTGGCATTGCCAGGTTTGTAAGCTTAAACAAATTATTTCTTTTCACCTCAAGTTTTAAAATAGGGGTATGTATTTTAGGGAGTTGTAGTAATACATATGATAGTTATTACTAAACTGAAAGGAGCTAGAAATGGAGGGTATGGCTACATGAGAAACGATTTAAATAAGCATGACAATATTTAAGGCTTTTAATCCCTTGAGCTGTGACTTGACTTGTAAACGTTTATTGAATGTACAAATGTATTTCCTGTTAAAGGATTGCTGAAAAGGATAAGCAGATAAAACAGACCGAAGATTCTTTAGCAAATGAACACGATCATTTAACAAGTAAAGAGGAGGAACTTAAGGTACAGTAATTCTTACAAATGGCAACAGTATTTTATAGGCATTGAATTTGTGATGGTAATCAGTATGAATGTCTATCAAGAATGGAAAATACCCTACATTCATTTTAAAAGTGCCTATGTCTTTTCTACAAAATCCTCTTTAGCTTTCTAAGAAAAGTTGAGAACACTTTTCTCATATGCTATAATTCACGGTAATTTGGGAAACATGCTACGTAACAGGATATGGTTTCTCTTTCTGTTTTAAGAAATTGTAATTTGAGACCTTTGCTTAGGTAGAAGAGATGCTTTACAAACTTTAATTATATTAAATATTTTTTAATATTTTTCCTTCTTGTAGGATACACAAAATATGAATTTCTTATTAAAAGCTGAAGTGCAAAAGTTACAGGCGCTGGCAAATGAACAGGTAGGTAAATCTTCATTGCTGTTGAACATTCACCTCAGAATTTCAGTTAGTCTATACTTACTTGCATTGGTATTGCAAGTCCTAATTTCATATACATAGTAAATATAATGGTTACTTGTGTTCACCTAATGTTTATTGTTGAAAGCCTCTTCTATTTGACCATGACTCTCACAACCCACCTAGATATTGCTGTTTTCATGTTGAAACTAATGTTCGATCGAATGAGTTGATCACTTTTAGGGTCTCCAAGGAATCAGTTACAACATTCTTAATGTGCTGATTTGTTTTAGCCTTCTGCCGTTGAATCAAAAAACTGTATACCTTTATTAGGGTAAAATTTGATCAGTGAGAAGTATAGAATATTGGGACAGCAAAAAGTATTACAGAAATCTGTAGGATATTGCTTTAACTTTTATTTACTCCCAGATATATGAAAATGTAGCTTTTCAGTATATAAAACTAAGTGAACAAATAGTTTTGAGTGTTTCCTGAGAAATAATGCAGTTCTCATCTCATTTCAAACACAGGCTGCTGCTGCACGTGAACTGGAGAAGATGCAGAAAAGGTGATTGAAGTATTGCTGTATATGGAGCCATCCTACATTTATGTTCAATTGCAGAAATTACTGCTACTCATAACTGATAGTTGTGCATGTAATTTGTGTAAACTTTATGAATGTATGAAGTATTTCAATTGATTTTCTTTCTCGTAGTATTCATGTTAAGGATGATCAAATAAGATTGCTTGAAGAACAGCTGCAATGTGAAATTTCAAACAAAATGGAAGAATTTAAGGTGTGTGATTAAGCTTGTCAACTGAGCTTAGAACGACCTTATACAATTTCAGTTGAAGTGAATCTAGAAATACTAGGTTTGTTTTTTTTTTTTTTTTATTTAAGAGAGCATGCTAGTGAGCATGAGCAGGGGGAGGGGCAGAGGGCTGGAGAGGGAGAGAATCCAAGGCAGGCTCTGTGCTCTGCATCGCTGAGCCAAAATCAACCCACTGAGCACCTAGGTGTCCCCTAGAAATACTAGTTTTTATATGAAATCAGTCTGATGCAGTTTGACTATAGTTTATTTGGGGGCTTTTACAACCAGTGCATTTTATCATGTACTTCTTGTCTAGACTATCTTATCTGTTCCTTTTTTTGTTTGTTTTTTAATGTTTGTTTATTTTTTTTTGAGAGAGCGCACAAACGGGGGGAGGGGTAGTGAGAGAGAGGGAGACGCAGAATCTGAAGCAGGCTGCAGGCTGTGAGCTGTCAGCATAGAGCCTGACGCAGGGCTCGAACTCAGGAAGGGCGAGATCATGACCTGAGCCACCCAGGTGCCCCATAGACTATCTTATCTGTTCTTATAATAGACGTTTGCCTCAGTGTTTGTAGTTTTTAGTTTGTGATGGTTTTAACTGCCTCCATTGTGTCAGTTTCTGGTCATGGCTGCTCAGCTTGAGGATTGTAAAGCATTCTTATCACTAGGGTGCATCTCTTCATGTGCATGAGATTTGCATTCTTCTTTTTGCATTTATTTTATTTCTTTAGATTTTTTTTATGTTTATTTAGTTTTGAGAGCGAGAGACAGCATGAGTGGGGGAGGGGCAGAGAGAGAGAGAGAGAAAGAGAGAGAGAGAGAGGGAGATGCAGAATCCGAAGCAGGCTCCAGGCTCTGAGTCTTCAGCACAGAGCCCGATGTAGAGCTCCAACCCATGGACTGTGACATCATGACCTCAGCCCAAGTTGGACACCTAACCGATTGAGCCACCCAGGCGCCCCTTTTTGCATTTATTTTATAAGAATCCCATATTTACTCACTTATCAAGGCAGGATCTCAGAATCCAGTGGCACAAACTGAATTCTTTGAAATACACATGAAATAATTCTAAGCACAGTGTTAATACTGTTTTCAGATAAAGCACGTGACTGATTTGGGGGCTCAGTAGAAACTGATGATTTTGATTTTCATTGTGATGAAATTTAAAGTGGGGTTCATGAGTACACGCCTAAGACAATTCTTGAGACATTTGGTGCAAAAGGTGATTTTATTAAAGCGTGGGGACATGACCCGGGGGCAGAAAGAACTGCACTGGGATTGTGAGGTGTGACTATATACTTTTAAGTTTGTGGAGGGAGTGGGGGAAGTAAGTTTCTAAGGAATTTTGAAGCAAGGCTTTCAGGATCTTGAAGAGACTAGCTGCTGTTAAGATAAGGTTACTTTTAGTTTTTAATGAAACATAAACATTAAGGCACCAAGGCAGCAATGAGTTTCTTGAGGAAGGTCACGCTCTGCATGTTTCAGGAGTTTATCAGTGGGCTGCAAGTTGTAAGGAAATTTAATTTAAGCTACATTTCTCTTACCTTTGTTTCCCTCATCAATTGTACATGTACTTTATATATTAGTACTGTGTTTCTGTGTTTTGAAAATATATATTCATTGAAACTGGAAAATGAAACCACATGAGATTTGTATTACATTTGTATATAATTCACTTGTCACTTTATGAGTACTTGAATAATATGGGTTGTTTTTTTTTTTTTTTTTAACCCATTCAGATGATTGCTTGGTTACCTTTTCTTAATAAGTAAACTCTGAGATTCTTTCTTTCAGATTCTAAATGACCAAAACAAAGCATTACAGTTAGAAGTTCAGAAGCTACAGACTCTTGTTTCTGAACAGGTAAGGCTTTTGTGAATCACAGGGTAGAACTATCTAATATTAACAAGATCTGGTTCTTAAATATTAACCAACGCATTCCTTTTGAGGAGTTTTACTTAAGCGATAGATAAGTCTTTTCATTGCATTTCTATTCATCTTGTGCTTATCAGGTGCCTAAATTAAGGGAAATAGAATTTTTCTTCCCTGAGAGAAAGCTAATGCTAACCTCCTATTTATAAGCACTTTAAAAAAAAGTGTAATAGGATACATAAAAAGCATTTAAGGCCTTTTGATACAGTTGGCTCTCAGGATAAAAGTCCTTACATTTTTGGAGCCTCACCTTTTTCTCTAAGGCAACAGTGGCTTCTTAAAAAGAGAGTTAAGGGG